>NC_035438.2:141431696-141599225 GCF_002127325.2 Helianthus annuus | reverse complement strand
CATGCACCTGGACGCCGTCAAAGAGTTGCGCAAGTGCATTGACTGTCAACGTCATGCTCCAAAAACCTTGCGGCCAAAGAACAACTTAGTCCCCGTCACAACTGCATGGCCCTTTCAGAAATGGGCAATTGACGTGGTGGGACCATTCCCTGACGCTCCGGGTGCGGTCAAATTTATCATAGTAGCGGTTGATTACTTCACAAAATGGGTGGAAGCGAAACCACTCGCCTCAACCACTGCTATGATAACGAGGAAGTTCATTTGGGAACACATCATCTGCCGTTTCGGTTTACCAATGTGCATTGTCACCGATAACGGCACCAACTTCGCTGCCGACGAATTCCAAAAATGGCTAAAAGAACTACATATTGATCACATATTCTCATCAGTCGCACACCCGCAAGGGAACGGCCAAGTTAAGAGTATCAATAAAAGCCTAGTCGAAGGGATCAAGGCGCGGTTGGGAACGGCCAGGCGTGGCTGGGTCGATGAACTCCCAAGTATCTTATGGGCTCACCGTACAAGCCCAAAAACAAGCAATGGGGAAACACCCTTCAGCCTAGTCTACGGTTCAGAAGCGGTGATCCCCGCAGAAGTAGGTCTCCCATCTCCTAGAATGTTGGCTATTGAAAAACTAGACAACAACACGGAACGCAGGATCGATTTGGACCTCTTGGAAGAAAGGCGCGAAAACGCTGCCATCAACGAGGCCAAATATAAATCCAAACTTGAAAAGTACTACAACACGCGCGTCCGCATTTGTACTTTCAACCCAGGAGACTACGTCCTACGCGACAATGAGGCATCTAATGCCGAGCGCCCAGGCAAACTTGCCCCCAAGTGGGAAGGACCCTACCTCATCAAAGAGGTCTTAGGGAAAGGCGCGTACAAATTGCAAACACTAGAAGGCGAACCTATCGCACGCACATGGAATGCACAACAGCTTCGACGCTGTTATATGTAAGCCATGTTCTTACATTTCTCTATGTAACCTATCGGGCCGCAGGCCATTTGCAAATAAATAAATAAGCAATTTTATACATTATTGTTTGTTATTACTATTACAAATGCGTGTTCCACTTTGCGGTATCCCAAAAACAGATTGGCAAAATCTTCATTCGCGATACCCATACAAAGTGGTAACCACACACAAATATTGTAATAGGCCAGCAAAAGGCAAAAAGACTTGCATATTTATCCGGCCGGATAAACATGTTTTTGTTAAACACTTTAACACAATTCCTGAGCCCAAAAAGGCAAACAATGGAATTGACGCGGACTCATACGACAAAGGTATGGAGTACACTTGACCCCATTCACAAATGGGTAGAGTTCCGGATATATAAGCTTTTACAAAGCTTCAGCAATTCTAAAACCCTCACACGGTAAATAACAGAATTGACGCGTCCTCATACGACAAAAAGTATGGAGTCTACTTGACCCCATTCACAAATGGGTAGAGTTACGCATACATACGTTCAGACATGCAAGAATTTAAAACACTTGTACAAACTGAACAAAAAACTTTATATTCAAAAAATTCAAGCACCCATGTGATGCTTAATGAATTTACATAAAGTTCCTATTCTATACAAGAGGAACACAAAAAGGAGGCACACTAGCCAACCTAAACCCTATTTTGTACCGCTGGTCCCCGCATCTCCTCCGGCACCACCAGCGGGTTCTTCCTCTTCCGCATCCGGATAAAGCATCCGCAAGCGGTCAACATAGTCCGCAGCATCCAAACAATCGTCCAGTTCCTCTACACAGGCAAGGGACGTATTATAAAAGGAGGCTTCGGCCGCCTTAAGAAGCGATTCGGTGTCCACACCTTGGAACCCGGATCGCTTATCAGTATAACCGCCTGCGGATAATACATTGATATGCCCAATGCAGCGGTTATAACCAGCTTTATAGCCAGCATCACGCGCGCGATCCCTGACCAGATCCAAACCAGCCGCGGTCTCAGGGGCATTCATGATAGCCTCAACAATCTGCAATAAAAGGATCATAAGTCTTGGATACTAATCCAAGCAAATGTAAAGAAAAGGGATACTTACACGCGCGATACCGTGAGCCCGCAACCACTCACGGTCAGCCTCCAGCTGGTTAAAAGAGGACACCAAGGCATCCTTGGCCTCAACAGCGGCATCAGCCCGCTCCTCCGCAGCCGACACGCGGGCAGTAAGGTCTGTAACCGCGACCTCCCGGGCCTGAACCTCAGCCTGTCAAAAAACAGTAAATGGTTTACACGATAAACATTTACGGAACAAGGAAGAAAGTAACAAAGTTAAAGAAACATACCTGCAGGCTGGCAACAACTTTGCCCAAACGAATGCGCTCCGCATTCGCCTCTTCAAGAGCCTTAGAAGCACGGCTCTCCCTCTCTTCAGCCTCCTCAAGGGCTTTCGCGGCACGAGCCCCGGCTTCTTTGGCCTCTCCAAGCGCCTTCAGGGCGTCGGCCTTCGCCTGCAGCGCTTTAACAGAAATGGCCTCAGCCGCAGCTTTCTCCTGCCTCAAGGTAACGTTCGCCGCCTTGGCATTCGTCAACTCCTGCCGAGCATGGAACAGAATGTCATTCTGCTTAGCCCAAGATTCATTCCACTTCTTGCGCTCATTGGACATTTTTTCATTCCAACTCTTGCGCTCATCAGCAAGAAGCTTAGCAAGGGTACGCACCTGTTTCAGCTGGGCAGTGGCAGCCAATTCAGAAGTCTGCTTCTGCTTCTCAAAAGCAGCCTTGTCCTTCTCGAGCTGCTCCGCACCCGCACGAGCAGCCTGGACCAACTTTTCCGCTTCCGCCCGCATACGAGCAGCCTCCTCCTCGCGGCGACCCAACACCTTATAGTCTTCCAAGATGGCATTCGCCACAATAGAAGACCCAATTAACATTGTTGAGAGCTGGTTTATGCGCAGCTCACGGGGTGCAGCGCGGGCTCGCTCAACCTCAAAAGGGGTGCCTAGACCACCCAGAATCTCCTTGCATGCCGAAGGGTCATTGGAAATATCATCCCCCTGCATAACAGTCCAGGGGGGTCGGTGATACACAATACTGCAACCCTGGGTGTAAGTGCGGTAGTAATACTCCAACTCAGACTCCCCAGGCTGAATTGGAGGCCCATCATACCCCGCACCACCGGCAGACGAGCCGGTACCCTTATCAACAGGAGACTTCTGCGGCTCAGCATCATGCTGCCGCGCTTCAGCGCCAGTTTTTTGCGGTTCGGCATCAGAATGTTGCTTCCCAGTATCAGCGAACCGCACACTCAAATTGTCCCCCTCATTGGGGGAGATCAGATTGTTGGACGAGTCCACAGTGTCAAATATCTGGGTCGCAGCATTCTCTGCGGTACCCTCTGTCCGCACCGTCGACTCCGACACCACCTTGGCAGGGGGTGTCGATGGCACTTCAGTTGCACCCGCATCCGTGGCACGCGGGGGTGACCCTGGAGCATCAAAGATAGAGACATCTTCATCTTGAAGCTCTACAAAAAACAAAGACAAATAGCTATCAAAAACAAGTTACACATAACAGTTAAGATAAGCTAGCCTACACTTACCAACGACAACCGCAGGTTTTTTCTGCGTCGGAGCAGACCTTTTGGTTACCAGTCTCCGACGTTTGGTTTCAACACCACCAGCAGCTTTCTGCTCTGGCCTTCTCTTCTCACCAATAACAGGGGGACCCGCAGCTGTCCCTCCTGCGGCCGTCTCTTCTGCCTGCTTCTTCGCAGCACCAGAACGCGACCCCGCAGCTGTACCCAAACCCTCAAGGGTATCAGATACTATCACATAATCCTTGTATCGACGAAAAGAAGAGTGAGAGATACCTGCCGCCTGCGGCACCAGATGAGGCACAACAGTGACCTCCTTTATCTTCTTTTGGCGAAAGCGCACGCCCTTCACAGTTTGCCTCTTTGGCACACCTTTCGCTTCGGAGTCCCCTAAGGCCCCAAGATCACCTGCATGGAATCAATCCAAAGGGTGAGTCAATAAACCAACATTATCATCACAAGTGAAAAAGCTTCCAAATTATACCTTTGCCTGGCGGCAACTCAACTGCCAGTGCGGCCTCTGTAGGCACCCGGAAGTTACTACGGATGATAGCATTATGATCCTCCTCACCATCCGCACAAACTACGGTCTCAACCGTCCCAAGGAAATCCGGGGCAAACATCCTCCATGCGGGAGCATCCTCTGATAACAAACATAAAATCAGTACCGCAAAAAAGAATAGGGAACTTAAACACATGAAGAGTACGTACCACCGCTTTTCTCCCGCACCACGGGTCTCGAGTTCTTGTTCCTCCTCGTCAACATCATACGCAACAACCACAGTTGCGTGTTGGTCAGCTTCACAGACTCAATAGTCTGAAGCTGCGGAAACCACTGCACTGATTTCAAGCTGGGCATCGCAATGGTCTCCCCTATGATCGTCTCGGTCACGTTCCGAAACGTCATATCTGCAACAATGGCAGCAGCCTTGACGTAGAAGAATTTCTTCTTCCACATCGTCATCCCCTTGGGAGGAGTCATCAGCTTGGGGCTACCGTCTCGTTGACGGAAAGAAAAGAAACCCAATGACACAGTCATCTGATAAAACCGTCGGAAATCTCCGACGGTAGGCTCTATACCAAGAGCACGGAAGGTGAACTCAAAATTACGAATCCGAATCATACCAAACGGACTCACTTGAGAAATGTGGACCTTGTACCACTCCAAGACATCCACAACAAACACCGTCAACGGTAACCGGAGATTACAGTCACCAAGAAAGTCGGCCCACATGGTCACATAACCGACCGGAGCGTCGGCACCAGTATCACCCTCCGATGGATACCGAGCCCCATACTCAGGGGGCATCTGGACATCAAGCATAAGACGATCAAAGCTTTTTCTGGTCCACTTCAACGCCGATAATCCACCACCGGCAGCCCCCTCCTCTTCTTCTTCAGCCACTACCGGCTGTTCAGGGTTTTCACCCTCCACATTATGTGGACTAGATGGTTCAGCCATCAAGAATGTCAAAGAAACAGAAGATGGTGAAAAGAAAAACTAGAAACCTCACCGGAATTTCAGAAAAAGTCGTCGGAGAAGACAAAGAACAAGGTTTCTCTCACCGGCAAATTTTTGAAATTTCGAACAAGTGAGGGGAAACCACGAACGGTTTCCCCTTATATACCCATCGCAATTAATGCGGAGGGAGAAAACAAATCATCACGTTCAAAAAGAGCGAATCGTATGACACCACGTGTCAAGCGCCGTTTTCGCTGACGGTTATCACGCGCGCGTGGCCGCCCACGCGCCTGACAAAAGAGACGTTTACACTCTTCGCTACAGTGCATTTAATGTCTCGGGCAGTGCAAACGTCCTTTCATTTCAACACATGCCAGGAAGATCTCACCAACTTCCACCAACTCACACGTGAGATCAGCCACGTATACAACAAAAAGCGACTACATTATCCAATTATAAGCGGCATGCGGTTTCTCTGGTATACCGCACCATAACCCATACCGCATGTCGTTTTTTAACATACCCCTAAAAATAGGTAAAAATATATATCTCTACACTATAAGGGGGTATAATACCTATCCGCACTACCCACGAGCACACGTGGAATATGCGGACATGACACACACGAGCCCGTTCAGGTGTGTCAGATGCTCAGAACCAGCGTAGTCCGTTGGACTGAACCGCATCTCAGACACAGGGGAACCGCATTACCTTCATTCTCTTCAAGCTTCAAATCCCTCCTGTCCGGTTCACAACCGCAGAGGGTACATGAACACCTTCTTTAACAAAAGGAAGGAAGGGAATGTACGCGAACGCACATCAGCAACCCTGTCTCCTGAACCTTCAAGAGCTACATCCGAGCCACACCCGCTTCGAGCAAATGTGGTAATGCAAAACCACAGACACTCATGAGGAGCTACGGACATAACCATAGCTTCCGCAGAGTGGTTGCTACGGAAGAGCCAAGCTCACTCCACATCACCGAGCAATGCTACTGCAAGGCAAACTCGGTATTGGAGCGGGAAGGTAAGTGGCTCCAAAACGAACGCAGATAAGCGCTCTAAACGAGCCCTCGTCGAACAACAAGCGTCCGAACAGCGGTAACAAGTCTGCTTATGACTTTGTTTGCCCGCCTATGGGCCGCATAGAATAAACAATGGTGGGCATACCCTTGCCTATGACCATGTTTATTTACCCATAGTACAAATATACATTGTTCGACCAAACATGGCCAACAATGACGCAACGAGGTAACCGCAAAGGACATGCGGTTACTAGAGAGCTATGACGACGAACACGAAAACCCAACAAAAAAGGGATCGTCATCTCACGACTAGATGCTGAACATAGAGCTTGAGCAAAGCACTTACAAGCATCAACAACTTTTGATCCCAGTCTCAAAGATTGGTCCAAAAGTTTCTTTTCTTCTTCATGCACCAATTCAACAATTGGTATGAAGAAAAGACCACCTTTAAAGGGTGGGAAACCTCTGCACACCTTCAAACCACCATCTCAGAGGTTGGTTCGAAGTTTGTGCACCATTACTAACAAAGTCTCCAAGAGACCTTCGGCACAACAACAGGTGGCAAGCCACCTGGTGACATAAATCGGCTGAGAATTTCGCGTCCGACGACATTCCTTCACCAATACGGAAGAGGCGTCAGATAACCCTTCCAGGCCTCCAGCTTGATTCACATACAAAAAAGACCACACATGGTCTAGGATCTTCTCCAGACTCCAAACTACCTTCCAAACACCATAGTCCAGTACTCCTCCCACATATAACTTGTATGTGGCAGCAACACTAGACTGGGGGGACTTGAAGGGGTATGGTCCCAGATCTCGCGTCAACATCGACCGCGAGTGACCATTACCCTTATCAAAACCCCCACTAGCTAACAACCTACTTGTGCCCAGGCGAGAACGCGTCGGCACAAGGGTTGAACCCAATCTATCTAGTAACGAAGGAGGACTTACATGGAATATGAGAACGGTAGAGTGATGCGACAGAGCATCACATCTGGTGTACGAAAACGGAAGTATTCACAGCGATGCGGCATCGCACCGCATCCAGTGAACACTTCTACCAATACAAGAAAGCCTTACCTTAGGCATAAAAGAAGATGAACGTAACGGTGCGGCTGACACCGCGCCATATGGGCATTTTCGTCACGACAAGGGATGCAGGCAAATAGTCTCCGCGGACGACGATGCGGCTAGCACCGCATCTCGCGTATTCCTTGATCAAAAGTAGGAGACGCGGTAACTTCAGATGTTACCGCACATAGCGATGCGGCTTGCACCGCATCCTATGCACTCAAGCAAGTGGGACTGACACCACAGTGCAAGTGGCACCAATGGCAGTTACCTGTCAGAGCTACGTAAGCAATGGACTGACGTGGCGTAACCTCCACAACCGACAAGCCTGACACACCTGAAAAGGTGCAACACGTCGTCAGTCCATCCATCATCATCCTCCTTCACTCCTCGGCTATAAATACCAACCCCAAACCAGGTTTGAGGTATCTCTTCACAACTCTCTCACTACTACTACTATCTTACTTTGCTTCCCAAGCAAACTACTGATTCTCACACCGGAGAGTGGTAACAAGGAGCACCCCCCACCCCATCCTCCTTGTTACGAGTCACGGCTTGTTTCCTTGTGCAGGAGATCAACCACCGGTGATCCAGCCAGCGATCCTCGAAAGGAAAGGATTAACCCTTCTTGACGAGACCAGTGTGTTAACCCTGCCCGGTTAACCATTGTTTCATCAGGGGCGATAACCGAACAATGAGCGAGTGTTAGGCAGCTCATTGACACGAAAAACAATTAAATCGAGTCAACCAATTAAAACAAAACACTTTTATAGTTTTGATTAAAAAAAAACTAAAACAATGGCAATATTGTAATTTTTAACTGAGGGAAAGTTGTATTTTTTTTACTGGGGTAAAATCGTAATTTGCCAAAAGCTAAAGTGATGGTAGTACTGTAAATTTGAACCAGGGGTAAAATTGTAAATTTTCACAGGGGCAAAATCGTAATTTTGAACTTGGGTTAACAGCGTAATATAAATTTGAACTAAGGACACAGTCGTAATTTTAAGCCAGAGGCAAAATCACAATTTTATTTTAAACCGAGGGCAAAATTGTAATTTTGAGCTGGGGGCAAAAGCATAATTTTATTTTGAACTGGGGAAAAATGTAATTTTGAATTGAGGGCGAAATCACAATTTTTAAACGGGGAAAAATCACATTTTTTAACAGAGGGCGAAATCGTAATTTTTAAGTGGGGGGCAAAAACAAAATTTTATTTTGAACTGGGGGCGAAAAGGTAATTCTGAGCTGAGGGCAAAACCACAATTTTATTTTGAATGGAGGGAAAAAGCGTAATTTTGAGATGGGGACAAAAGCGTAATTTTATTTTGAGCTGGGTGCAAAACCGTAATTTTACAGAGGGACAAAAACGTGATTTTAGAATGGGTATAAAATAATAAACTGGTTGGTCCAATGGAGGAGTGTCAGGCAAAGTCGTAATTTTGAATTGAGGGGAAGATCGTAATTTTGAGATGGGGACAAAAAGCGTAATTTTATTTTGAGCTGGGGACAAAAACGTAATTTTATTTTAAGTTAGAGGCAAAAACATAATTTTAAAATGAATATAAAACAAAAACCTTGTTGGTTCAATAGAGGAGTATCAGACAGCTGCCTGACACTATTCCCCCGTTTGGTTTTTTAATATGTGGGTTGGGAATTGCATTGCACAATCTGTAGGTTACATACAACCATATAGGGCCCACTTTTTCCGAGGACATATTTGTTAATTTTTACATATTTTGTGTACAAGGTTTTTTTTTATTTTTTATTTTTTTTAACTAATAGCCTATAAATCAATTAACTTAGGTCTAATGTTGTGATGAATCATATTTGTTAATTTTTACATATTTTGTGTACAAGGTTTTTTTTTTTAACTAATAGCCTATAAATCAATTAGCTTAGGTCTAATATTGTGATGAATAAAAAAAATTGATTAATTTAGTTTAGGCCCATATCGTTGTATTATACACACAAACATAGAAGATGGTTCAGAAAACTTATTTTATTATGAGAACTTAAAAACTCCTAAAACACACACAATATTAGCATTTTTAAGATTAAAAAAACTTTTAAAAAATAAATAAATTAGTATAACACATGTGCAATACTAAGAAAAACCTAAGATTAATCTCATATATACCCAATCAAAACTAAAAGTATCATATATGCCCTTACAAAATAGTTAAAATATCAAATATACCCACTTTTTTAAAAACAATCTAATAAATAATCATTTTACCCTTATTTTTTTTAACTTCAAGTTTTGATATATGCTCATCTTTTAACTTTATTTTTTTATACAATACATTTTAACTTAAATTTATTTTTACACATTTTTTTCTATTTTTTATTTTTTATTTCATAAACAATAGTATTCTTCATATTTAATATTTAAGCTAAATAATTTAAACTAGAAATGAGTAAATATAAATATTTGAAGTTAAAGGTTATTTACAAGATTTCAAAGTATTAGAAAAATAAGGGTGAAATTGTTATTTATTGAATTGGGTATGTATAATATTTCAGCTACTTTGTAAGGATGTGTATGATACTTATAATTTTGCAAGGGTATATATATGATATTTTGTAAGTTTGTAGGGTTATAAATGAAATTGCCCAAAAAACCTAAAAATTAAACCTGAACCTAAATCCCTAAAAAACCTAACCATAAAAACTAAACTAAACCAAAAACCTAACATTAAAAGCTAAATTAAGCTAAAAACCTAAACCCTAAGACTAAGTAGTATTGCATATGTGCAATATTATAATTAGTATTGGAAAAAAGTGTGCCACGTTAAATCTTTTTTCTATGTCGAAAAATTATGTTTGAATATAGTCAAACAAGAGATTAAAAATTTTGTGATCTTGTGATGTATTTTTTTTTTAAAATAAACAAATAACATATGAAGAGATAAACAACAAACAAGAGTTTTCGAGTTTTCTCACTAACATTAAGTTTTAAATTAAACACTCCCATATATATGTATATAGGGTTAGGTTTATTTGTGAACAACCCTCTTGATTGTGAAAACTAGTGAACTAATCCTAGCCCGTGATTATCAATACACAAGTGTATCCACAAGTGTAAACAAATGACCAGGATTTGATTATAAAAATACACTAGTGTATTTTACGATTTGATGATGTAAATCAATGGCCAGGATTTGTTCACTTTAGAACCCAACCTATGTATGTATGTATGTATGTATGTATGTATGTATGTATGTATGTATGTATGTATGTATGTATGTATGTATGTATGTATGTATGTATGTATGTATGTATGTATGTATGTATGTATGTATATAGGATTGGGTTCATTTGTGAACCCTTCCTTTTTTATGAACAAAAATGAACAAATCCTAGCCATAGATCTTATTAACTATAACATAAGGGTAGGATTGTCTTTTAACATATATAGATTAAGTTATAATTTTCATTTTTTTAAATTATGTGCAGTTATCAGAAAAAAGACCACCCACAATGTTCAATTGCAAATTATCTTACGTAAAAAATAGCCACCTAAATATTTTTCTCAGATTCTTCTTCTCATCTTGATTCTTCATACCATTAGCCAGTTCGTTTCATTCTTGTTTTGATCTACTACAGATTTATAAATTATGTCAGACCCGAACCCGAACAATTTGCCAGCCAATTCCTTAATTCATCATAGCCCCGAACGGCCAGGGGAAGATCATGTGTATGTAGCTTCCATGGATCATCAAGATTTATTTTTTAAACATCAGTGTATATAAGTTTGTTTCCAGTTTAATTCTTATTTTGTTATACTAAAGATTTCTAATTTTTGGCATACATAAACACGGACGATCAGCATGTTGTTTCAGCCAATTTATTAAGTCCTCATGGCTCCGAACGACCAGAAGAAGATCATGTGTTTGTAGCTTCCATTGATCGTCAAGGTACAATTTTTAAAACATATGTCTATATAAGTTTGTATGGAGTTTTGCTGCTACAAGAATACACCCTTATTTGTTTTGTAGTTATGCCAGTATCTCAATCGATTTCATTGTGCATTAAAAAACTAAACAAAACATGATACAACTATGTATTTGTAAACGTGTGGTCATTTTACTTGTATATTGTGGGGTTTATTATTTGTATTTGTTGCCCTTAATTCCCTTTTTTAATGTATAGAGTCAGTTGCTAGCAATGTGTATCAAAGTCCTAATGGCACAAAGTACTGGACTCCCAACGTTCCCCATGATTTGAAACCGTATAAAGGAGCCAGATTTCGGACTATAGATGAAGCAATTGTCATGTATGAGCAGTACGCAGAGAGGGCTAGATTTTCAACCCGTTTGGGTACGTCAAAGAAGGATAAAGCTAAAGGAATTATCAAACTCAGGTATATTTTGTGTTCTAGAGCTAATAAGCCTAAACCCCAGTCAGCGGCTACTAATTATCCTACACGACGCCGCGGTATTAAAACTACAGACTGTAAAGCATGCGTAAAATTTATACGAGTAAAAAAATCTACGGATTACGTGGTTTACGACTTCGTTGAGCAACATAACCATGTCCTTACGTCATCTCATAACCTAGATTTATCACGCAAGAAGAGGAAGCTAGACTTTGTTACTAAACAGTTTATTGTTGATTGTCGCAACGCTAACATTGGCCCGACGAGAGCGCATAACATATATGTTGTTTTAAAGGGAGGTCACCAAAATGTTCATGGAACGACCACAGAGTTTAAGAACTTTGGAAGAGATATCCGGGAATTCATTGGTGATAGAGATGCACAAATGGTCGTTGACAAATTCAATGAACGTGTGGAAAACAAGCAAAATTATACATTCAAAACACATATCGTGGAAAAGGAACTTCAACTGATGTTTTGGTGTGATGGAGTTTCAAAAACAAGTTATCAATCTTTTGGCGATGTAGTGGCATTTGATGCAACGTATCACACAAACATGTAATATATAGTATTTTCTATATTTAGTTTTTGATTTCTTTATGTTTTTAAATGAATCTTTATAATTAATCATGATCTTTTCAGGTATGATATGATATTTGTCCCCTTTACCAGATCATCATAAAAAGTGCACAATTTTCGAGGCTGGATTAATCCACAATGAAACCATTGAATCATACACGTGGCTGTTACAAAAGTTTCTTAAAGCTCACCATGGAAAACAACCACTTATGATTTTAACCGATCAATATTGCGCCATGAAACAAGCTATGAACAGTGTCTTTGATAAGTCCGTACGCAGACTATGTATGTGGCATATCACCAATAAAATACCAGCTAAGGTTTGTTAACTGGATTTTCAAATATGTAATTGCGTTTAGGTAACATAGGTGTCGTTTATATCTCTTATAAAACCATCAGGTACTGATATACACATATGTACAGTTATATATGCAGAACGACGGGTCTTTTTAATACGAAACTAACATAACGATTCATTCTTTATCTTATGTGTAGATAAAGGGCAGTGATGAAAAGAATGCAGAGTTAAAGAAAAAGGTCCACAAACTAGTGTGGAATGTTTACATAGAACCGCATAGGTTTAAAAAGAGATGGAACTTACTGATGACTGAGTATGGTTTGGAAGGTCATGAATGGATGAATGAAATGTACGCTATTAGGGAACAGTGGATTCCATGCTATTTTCGTGATATACCTATGTGTTGCCTTATGAAGACCACCTCTAGATGCGAAAGTGCTAATCATAATTCCAGCCCCCACAATACGTTGGTGCAGTTTATGCTTTGTTATGATACAATTAGACCGGGGGAGAAAGCAATTAAGAAGAGTAAAAAACCAAGGCGGAAATGCAATTTTTGCAACAAACGGGTTAGGGGTCATGATAAGCGGAATTGTCCGCTTAAAAAGGGTGACCCGGTTAAGGACGATTCGTCAACTGATGAAGAAGACGACGTATATGAAGAATCCGAAACCGAAGAGTATGTCTCCGACAATTTTGGTAGTGAAGAATAGGTTGCATAAAGCGTAACAACATTCAATTTTTTTTTTCATGTTCTCCTTCAGTTGTTCTATGTTTTTTAAACATGACCGTTGATGTTAGCTCAAACTCGTTTTTAGCGTAATTTCGTTTTCATGCTTTTTCGGTGTTGATATATGTTTTCGGTATAACTTATATTACTAGAGTATATGGGTTTTTAAGTTTTATCCATTATACATGATTGTGTACTGGAAATCTTCACGTGGCCTCTGTTGATTCACGATATGTGATACACGTTACATTTACAAGTAGTCCAATAGGTTATAAGGGTATAACCAGTCGCTGGTCATGTGTATTCGCATTCCAGCGGGTTTAGAATGTTTAGCGCTGTACTTTTGTATGTGTTGTACGTAATCCCAGCAGTTGCTGCATTTGAAAATTCCTTGTTAAATTTATAACAGGTACAAATTAATAGAGAAGTCAGCAGTGTATTTTTTTCGGCATTCAGGTTTTGAGTTTACAAATGATGCAGCATGCGTAAAGCTAATGAAGTTGCATTTTAATCTACTATTATATTCCATGTGGAATCAAAGGGTTTGTTCATCGACAAATGTACACGTGTTCTCAGCTGGGTCTCAATATGGCATACAGTTTACAGTAACTAATAGTAGAGTAGGAGGCAATGTTTCGGGTTATGCATGTGCATTTGAATCTACTATTTTCCTGTAGGTAAATAGTTTTTACAATAACATGTGTGTATTTGGTTTTGGTAATTTTAGCGGTACATATGAAACTGCGTTGCCCCCCATGTGTATAGAATAACGTTCATATAAATCAGAATGTCATACATCTTTAGTATTTACCTAACATGCACAACGAACATCAATGTCACCGTAATATTCATAGCAAAAGAACACTGGATATGGTTAACGTTATCCCAAATACAATATGATAAAGAACATTCACTATGATAAAGGACATACACTGTATCTATAATATCCCAATACATAAGTGTATATACCTTTTTTCCCAGCGCCATCAGTTCCAATTTTTCCTTCCTTATTGGCTTCTTTCTCTTCAACATCAAATCAAAAAATTATCCTAATATTGTTGTAAACTTATTACTGTAAATCGCCTGCATACCTTCAGAGTTATCCATAAATGGAACACGTACTGCTTTAACCTTGTATTCACTCGTTCTTTTTGCTCGTTTACCTTTTTCTTTTCACATGTTGAATATCTTCTTTGTTTAATATCTTTGTGTTTTGTCCAGCAGTTTCGTCTTTGGTTGCTTCCTGTTTACGGATGGCTACAAGTAACAAAAAAAAAAAAAAATAACATTGGTTATTCGAAAAACAAATGTAAGTTATAGAACTTATAGAAGCATCACATTTTAACTACCCATACACTCTTCTTTGAGCCACTTTTCTTGTAATTTGTGGAAGTATTCAGATCTCTGTGAAGAAACCTGCTGGTTTGTGTCCATCTTCTCACCTACGAAACCAAATACATGACGTTTAAAATAAACTTTAATAGTCTACCAAATAAAATATTATAACAACAATACAACTTTTAATCTACAGTCTCTTACCAGCACTTGATTCAAAGTCATCGTCAGAGAGCGAATTCGTCACCCGGACATCATCAAGGTTCTTGATGACTCCCTTCCTCATTCTGTCAGTTGCACATAACGTAACTCAGTTAGATAATGCTCATGGCATAGTAAACCTCTTTATCCCTAATAAACCCTTTAAAATACATATCACCACATCAAGGTCTCAAAAATATTTACATTCGTCATCATCAAAACATATTATCGGGTCTGCTGCGTTGCTTTTAACTTTCGCTTTCCTTTTAATCGCTACCCGTTCGCTTTTTCGCCCTACATATTTAAATTAATAGCCTCATTTAACGATATTTAAGGCCATTTAACCACATGCAATGTAATGTTGATCAAATGGCACTTACTAGTTCTCATTTTTGATCCTTATAAATCACCTAAATAAAACCAACAACAAAAGCAACTCAGAATGTATTAGAAACAAAGAGGTTTCACCATTACTTATATCTATATGAGAGACCAATAAACATTAGTATGCCAAAAAATAAACAATATATTGCATCACATACATATATGTACATATCAGTTTGTCCAACTTTGATACACATGTGTAACTTATTACACCAATTTTTAAAAGCCTCATTACAAAACTTTGATACACATGTGTATGTTATCAGTTATACATGTGTATTATTACAACTGTTAACTTAACAGATTACACCGTTTTTTAAAAGCCTCATAACAAAACTTCACCGTATCTTTATAGTGAAATGATTTAGCGACATTATGGCAGAACATAACATAAACATTGGCCCAGATCTTACTATAGGAAAAAAATCAAAACAAATAAGATTAATACCCTACCAAATCGGTAGAGAATTAGAAACAAAGAGGTTTCATCATTAATTATATGAGAAACTAATAAACAGTAGTATGCCAAAAAAATATATAGCATCATATACAAAAAAAAGTATATTGCATCATATATATAAATGTAGATATCAGTTTAACCGAAACTTTACAGTGAACTGATTTAGACATTAGGGCAGAACAATACATAAACATTGGCCCAACCATTACTACAAAAAAAAAATAATAAAAAACAAAACAAATAAGAATAATACACTGCCAAATCGAAAGAAATACACTACCAGTTGACTGATTACACATTCCAATCTAAACCTTAGATTTTGAAGCGAGAGGATTCATGTGTATAAAGAAGCACTGTTCACAACATTTTCATGAATTATACACAATATAACGATACCTTGATTATGATTCTAGTATATGAAACTCAGTATAAATCGATGGTGAGGGAAACTACGAAGAAGATGCAGGAATTGGTTTTGGTTATGAGGAGAGAGACTCTTGATACGCATGTGGTTTTCTTGAAGCTATAACTGGTAAACTGATAGGGCTATTATTATGGGTTTCAAATTTCTACGCTCATGGTTATTCTTTTCGAGGGTTTCAATGGATTTGGAGAACCTATAATTACTACTGTGCCCTTGTGCAGTTATTTTAAATCAGTTTTTTGGTTTTTTTTAATTAAAAAATCCTTTAATTGCAAAGACCATGATCTCCTCATCCAACGGCTAGGATCTGTTCGTTTTTGTTCACAAAATTAACAATGTTCACTCTTGATCCCCACCCTATATATATATATATATATATATATATATATATAAATGAGACAAGTGAAAAAGCTATTTAATGTTTTACAAAATTACCCTTTGTTCTTTTCTTCTCAATTAAGTTTTCTTCTCAAATGAACCTTCCCATATATATATATATATATATATATATATATATATATATATATATATATAGTGGGGATCATGTGGAAAGTGTGTTTTTCCTAGAAAGTGTAAAAAGCGATCTGGGCCATCAGATGAGTGTGTTTAATGGTTGAGATTATTTTGGTGGCATTTTGGTAATATACGTGTCTTTAAAATAGGCTAATTTAATTGATTGGGGGTAAATATGTCATTTAAGTTGTTTTAAATAAGGAAATAATACCAATCATAACACCACCTCAAAAAATGTCACAGTTTTTTTCTTCCTCTTTAATCCCTCACATTTGAAAACACCAAATCATACAAAAATAACGATAAATCAGATCTAAATGTGTTCATAGTAGTGTGTTTTAGCGATAAAACACATTGTAATAAACTAGTGACTGACTGCTAAAACACAACATCAAGAATGCCAACTGATAAAACACAACGTGAACCAGTAACTGAAAAACACAACATCAAGAATGCCAAAATCATATCAACGAGTAACTGATGAAACACATTGTGATGAAATAGTAACTGGAACCAATAACTGATAAAACACATTGTGATGAAATCAGTAACTGATAAAAAACAACATCAAGAATACCAAAATCACATCAACCAGTAACGATAAAACACATTATGATGAAACAGTAGATAAAATACAAAAGAACATGCCATTCATGAATAATAACTGGTATAACACATTGGGATGAAACCGGTAATTGATAAAACACAACATCAAGAATGCCAAAAATCATATCAACTAGTAACTGATAAAACACATTGTGATGAAACCAGTAACTGATTAAACACAACATTAAGAATGCCAAAATCACATCAACCAGTATATGATAGAACACATTGTGATGAAACAGTAACTGAAATCAGTAACTGATAAAACACATTGTGATGAAACAAGTAACTGATAAAACACAACGTGAACCAGTAACTGATAAAGCACAACATCAAGAATGCCAAAAATCATATCAACCAATAACTGATAAAACACATTGTGATGAAATAGTAACTGAAACAAGTAACTGCTAAAACACATTGTGAGGAACCAAGTAACTGATAAAACACAATGTGAAGAAATTGTTAATGATTTGAACTTCGTAATTTAAAGTAACTGTCATTTTGAAATCGTAATGATTTGAAATTGTCAAAGAGATATACGTTTCCATAAATGTCTGGATAGTTAGTTTAGGATATATAATACTCCAAAATTAAATTAATAATTAAATTACCATCATGCCCTTTTGAATAAAAAACTAAAAGCCATATGTCACCTCCCTATTGTTTCCTAGACTTTCTAGGAAACTTAGGCTTACTGGCCAACTCCCACTCTATATATAGGGGAAATATAAATCGAAAGCTACTTGGTGTTTTTTTTGTTTTTCTTTTATAAAATGTTCAAATATATGTATATTACATTTCCTATTTTTTAGAAAAAAATAAAAATGTTACATGGGTTTTTTACAAAGGTTTCTTGAGTTTACACAACTCAAGTGGGTTTTCACTATAGCCTTCCCCTATATATATACATACATATATATATACATATATATATATATATATACATACATATATATACAGGGTAGGGCTATATAGAAAACCCTATATATATAAAAAACCCTAGAAAACCCAACCTCCCGACATTTTTTTTTTGAAAAAAATAACACATGTAATATATATGTTTTTAAGAGTTTTGGGCCAAAAAAATCAAAAAAGCGCCGAAGGGATGATTTAAAAAAAAATTTCAGCAATTTCTGTCTTTTGTGCCTAACACATGTTAGGCAACCGGACATTGCTGAAATTTGTTTATTTTTTTTTTAAAAAATCCCTTCGGCGCTTTTTTGTTTTTTTTTTGGCCCAAAACACTTTAAAACATGTATATTACATGTGTTATTTTTTTCAAAAAAAAAAATTGTCGGGAGGTTGGGTAAAAATGGGGGGAGATTTGAGTTTCCAGAGTTTTCTAAAAATTTAAGGGTTTTTTGTCTAGCATTACCCTATATATACATATATATATATATATATATATATATATATGAGAAGGATCCATTAGGAACCACCCTTTATTGCGAGAACCGCGAGAACCAGTGTGAACACAAACAGTAATTCCTAAAAAAATCTAAAAAACACCCAAAACTTTTTTTTTAATTTTTTACTATTTTTTTTTGGAAAAATCGCTATATTTTGTTAATAAAAATAAAAAAAAAATCGAGTAACAGTTATCAATGCACATGTGCATATGTATCATTTCTTTGACAAATTCCGTAATTCATTACAAATATTAGTCAATTGCACTTTCATTTACACTACCACGTGTAATACATTACTTTTTTACATTAACAATATTAGAAATGCACATGTGCATCTATATGTATCAGCATGAAATAAGGTGTTTTGGTACACTACTTTGAATACGCTTTCTCTTTCATCTATCATTCCATCTATAATACACAAACATTCACATGTGCATATGTATCATTTCTTTGACAAATTTCGTAACTCATTACAAATATTAGACAATTGCACTTTCATTTACACTACCATATGTAATACACTACTTTCTACATTACCAATATTAGAAATGCATATGTGCATCTATATGTATCAACATGAAATAAGATGCTTTGATACACTACTTTGAATACACTTTCCCTTTCATATATCATACCATCCATAATACGCTACCATTACCTCCAACCATCCATAATACAATATCATTACCTCCTACCATCCATAATACAATACCATTACCGATATTTTCACTTTATTACATGTATATCAACACCATTTATACCATCTAATCATCATATTACATCATAAAGTAACAACTATAGCCAAACCATCAACCACTAGATATAACTAACCAAAAAACATGTATATGGGCCTATTTCTCCATTCAAAATCACAAACTTTTTGTACCAAAACATGTTATATCATGGTTATACCTAATGATGCACATATGCATTTTGAATATTGGTAATGTAAAAAGTAGTGTATTACAGATGGTATTGTAAATTAAAGTGCAGTTGTCTATTACTGATAACGTATTACGGAATTTGTTGAAGTAATGATACATATGCACATGTGCATGGATAACTGTTACTCGAAAAAAAAGGGTTTTTTTTTGGTAACTAAATATAGCGATTTTGTTAAATAATATTAAAAAAAAAATTTTAGTGCTTTTTTGATTTTTTTTAGATTTTATTTTGTGTTCACATTGGTTCTCGCGATTCTCGCAATAAGGGTGGTTCTCAAATGAACCTTACCCGATATATATATATATATATATATATATATATATATATATATATATATATATATATATATATATATATATATATATATATATATATATATATAGGGAGCCGCTAGAATGAGAACCACCTCGAGTTGTAAGAACCGCGAGAACTACACCCCACGGAGCGCCGTTCGCCACGATTTTTTTTTTACAAGTAGATGTGTGCATTATAAACACGGCCGTAAAAAATCACGGCGAACGGCGCTCCGTGGGGTGTACTTTTTTACACCTCAAGTTTGGTGAAAAAAAAAAGAAAAAAGAAAAAAAATTAAAAAACACCAAACTTGAGGTGTAAAAAAAGTACACCCCACGGAGCGCCGTTCGCCGTGATTTTTTACGGCCGTGTTTATAATGCACACATCTACTTGTAAAAAAAAATCACGGCGAACGGCGCTCCGTGGGGTGTAGTTCTCGCGGTTCTTACAACTCGGGGTGGTTCTCATTCTAGCAGCCCCCTATATATATATATATATATATATATATATATATATATGAAAAAACCATACATTTTTACCTACACATAGCCTACATACATGTAGGTAATTTAACCAACATATGTGTAGGTTATATAAAAACTAAAAATTTTTCATTTTTTGTTTTGAATTCTCGTGTGAGAAACAATAAATCTTACATTTGTAATATTTTCATTTACTTTTTAGGTTTTTACAATTGAAAAAATGGGTGATGCATTTTGTTCTGCGTGTTCTCGCAATATATAGTGTTCTGCATAATATATAGGGTAAGGTTCATTTGAGAAGAAATTTAATGTGAGAAGAAAAAGAAGAAAGGACATATTAGTAAAATACTATTTCATTTATAACTCATATTATTAATTTTTCTCTTTTTAATTAATTAGTCAACTAATCATTAATTATTCTACATATAATCTACAAAACCTACACATATCAAAATTTTCCTACATATACCCTACACATTATAGAATTTTATCCTACATAGCCAAAATTTATCCTACACACCTCAAAATATATCATACACAACTCGTAATTTATCCTACACAACTAGTAATTTATTCTACACTTTAAATTAAGTTGTTTTTTTAATTTGGAAAAAGTATATATTTTGAAAAACAGTTACAAATTTAATTTAGTTAGTTATCAAAGGGGAAGAATACAAATTAATGATTTATGTAAGTTTACCAATATACCCTTATATTAAAATTAAATGCAAATATTAAATGAAGTAAAATGAAGCATTCTTATTGGTTGAAACTTCTTCTTTTTTATTCTTACAAAAAAATTCTTCTCATTTGAACCTTCCAATATATATATATATATATATATGTGTGTGTGTGTGTGTGTGTGTGTGTGTGTGTATGGTTAGGATCATGTGAGAAGCAGTAGGCTAATTGAGAAACTTGAGAAACATTCTGAACCACATATTTTCCCTAATCTTTTCGTAATATACACATATGTATTGTTTAAAATTGACTATATACATACTAGGTTATAACCCCGTGTATTACACGGGGTTGAATAGATAAATTTTATATACTAAATAATAAAATAATATATTTTTAAAAACCTCATTTATTGTACGGGTTGAATATATATAATTTTATATATTAAATAATAAAAGGTTATATCTATAAGAACCATATTTTACGGGTTGAATAAATGTAATTTTATATACGAAGTAAAAAAGTTATATCTCTAAAACCACGTATATTACACGGGGTGAATAAATGTAAAATTGTTTACCAAATAATAAAATAATACATTTTTAAAAAACCTCCTTTATAACACGGGTTTAATAAATGTAATTTTATATACCAAATAATAAAAAAAATTACATCTTTAAAAATATGGGCAATACACGGTTTGAATAAATGTAATTTTCTGTACTAAATAATAAGACATATATATATCCTGAAAAAACCCCGTGTTTGGTTTTCGTGATAAAAATAGATTATTCTGTTGTTGCAAAATTTATTAACGAAGTCTCAATAAATTTTACCGTTCAAATTCAAAACGACAGTAAAAATGATAACACGCCATTAAAAAAAAATAAAACGCCATTAAATACAAAACGCCAAATATTAGTGATAAAACGCGTTGGAGACTACAGGAAGAGGAAACAACACAGTAACTGAAATTTTGTTATTAACATTTATTAGAAGAAATTCCCTCCTAAATTACGCGCCAAAACATCATTATATAAAGACGTTAAACATCGCTTCCATAATCACTTCAATCTAACATTCTGCAAAACACATCTTTTACCAAAAAACGCCAAGTTTAACCAAAACGCCAAAAATGGCAACCATCGTTTGTTGGAGATACATTCTGGCAATCAGGCGATTCGTCCTACGTTTTGACAACCGAAGGAGGGTGTATGTTAGGACGATCAAGACAATTTTGAAGATGGAAGAAGAGGTACAGAGGGATATCCTATCTCTTGGCATCGCTCTGGATAACGAATGTCATGAAACACACAAGCTTATGAAAACATTAACAAGGAAATTTCGACCAATCAAAGCAGATGGAAAACCGGACCCTGTCAGGACATCATGGCGTTTTGATGATGAAACAGACATGGTGACCGTTATATACGACATCGGAGAGCAGGAAGACTACCTGCTTGAAAACATCATGACAAAGTAGGGGCTTGGGTTCATGGAAGAATTGCACAACGCCACTTGTTTGAACACAGACAAGGACTCAAAAATGGCGTTAATATAGGACATGTTCAAATGGAGGTTTCAGAATTTTCAGGAACAAGAAGCCGATGAAAGTGAAGGTGATGACATGGATGAAGGTCTAGATGAAGACTCCGAGGAAGAAGACGACGGAAGTGATGGATACTTCTCGGATAAAATACATTCTGACAAGGAGTTTTAATTTTTTTTGTTAGTTTTCTTCTGTGTAATCTTCTTTTTTTCTTCTTAAGATAATTAAATGCTATATTTCTCTATTTAGTTGTAAAACGCCAAAAAAATACTACAAAAAGTTATTGCTTATAAAACGCCAAAAATAATAAATATTTTTTCTGCTTAATATTTTCTCTGTTATTGTATTTTGTCATCTTGATCTGCATAACGCCATTTAAAAAAACACCAAACTTGGAAGATTGGAAGATGAGACGTCTATCACCATAGAAACCCGATAAAGCTGAACAAAAAAGTAAATACACACAGTATCTGAAAAGACGGTTACTTTATTACTATAATTTATTATAATAAAAATCCCGTCTAAACTACGCGCCAAAAAACTCCTATAAGAGAGGGGTCTCTACACAATGAATTGATCACACCCAGAAAAACAAATGCCATGTTCCCTAGAAACCACTCACTTTAAAACGCCAAAAAGTTAGTTAAAAAGACCACAGATGGCAAAGCTTTCGATGAATGGAGTCTTCTCTGAGATGGGTATCTCTATAATCTTTTGCTGAATGAGATGGACAAATATTTAAGGAAAAGAGACTGATGACAGTGATATGTCATCATGTGAGCTTTGTTCTTGATGATTATATGCATGACATAAAGGGATCAATACAAGTGTAAAATGCTATTTTGAACTCCATTATTATAAATAGCATCAAGCAAGAGTTGATCTTCAATGACAAGCAACCAAACAAGAATATCACACCAAAAAACAGGATGCCACTAAGAAGCTTCGTCTAAAAAAGACGTGGTATATGTAGGAAAGTTGGCATCTAGCTAATGTATTCAAAGGTTCAAAACGCCAAAAACATATTCAAGAAGAAGATGTTGATGACAGTGAAGATTTAGATGAGAATTTAGATTACCATTTTTAATTTTTTTCTTTTTCATTTTCTATTGTTTTGTTATATAATTTTTTTGTTGTTTTTTATCTAATTCTCTGCTAATAAAATACATTATTATATAAAATGCCAAAAACTATGAACACCAAAATGCTAATAGTATGAAAACTGTGAGAACGAATGCTGGCAAAGCACCTTGTCAATGTATTAAACGCCAAAAAAAAATTGACTAAACGCCACAACAAACATTTGGTCTTGTTGTAATCTTATGAAAATATTAATGACACGTAGTGAATTATTATACAACGCCACAAACGCTAAAAAATTGACCAGGGAAACGCTATAACGCCAAAAAAATTATCTATGTGACAAAAACAATTAATTCAACGTGACAGATCTAAGAAAAAGTAAAACACCAATTTGTTAATGAATATAATTAACGCCAAAATAATCTTAGACGCCAAAAAATGAAGGAACATGAAATAAAAGAAGACTGAAAGACAAAAAAACCCCTCATGCCCTGATCGTATCCCGCGCCACGTGTTGGGCCAGGATGCGTTCTCACACTTTAGGGCGTTTTCTCCTATCCCGTACCTATATATATATATATATAGTGGAGAGTTCAAATGAGAAGAAATTCTTTGTAAGAAGAAAAAATAAGAAATTTCAACTAATAGGAATGCTTCATTAGACTTCATTTAATATTTGTACTTAATGTAACTATAATGGTATATCGGTAAACTTACATACATCATTAATTGGTAGTTTCATCTTTAATAACTAACTATATTAAATTTGTAACTTATTTTTAAGATATATATTTTTCTCAAAAAATAAAAATAAAAATTCATTTATAGTGTAGGATAAATACAAGGCGTGTAGGATAAATTACGAGTTGTGTAGGATAAATTTCGAAATGTGTAGGATAACTTTTGATGTGTGTAGGCAAAATTTTTTAGTGTGGAGGATGATGGTCTTAATGACTAATTAATTAGTCAAACATAATAATAAACGAGGTAAGAAAAAAACTATTTAATGTTTTACAATTGTACCCTTTTGTTCTTTTTATTCGTATTAAAATTTCTTCTCAAATGAACCCTCCCCTATATATATATATATATATATATATATATATATATATATATATATATATATATATTGGGTAACACTAAAAAAGTGGGGAACGGGGGAACACTCTTAAAAATTATACTTAACATGTTAAAAATTATTTTTCGACGCTTTTTTCTTATAAATATAAGTAGAAACATTTTTAGTAAAAAAATCAAAAACTAAAAATATAAAAAAATGTTTAAAAAACAGTTATATCTTATAGAATTAACTTAACATGTTAAAAATCAATTTTTTAAAAAAATTTTTTTAGCGCTTTTCTTTATAAAAAGGAGGAGAAACTAGTCGAATAAAAAAATAATTTTTCTAAAAAAAATTTTAGCCTTTTTTTAATTGTTTTTTAAATATTTTTAGTTTATTATTTTTTTTATTAAAATGCTTTTACAAGTATATATAAGGTGAAGCGCCGAAAAAGATTTTTAAAAAATTAATTTTTTACATGTTAAGTTAAATTTTTAAGAGTGTTCCCCGGTTCCTCACTTTTTTAGTGTTCCCCAATGAACTTTACAATATACATATATATATATATATATATATATATATATATACACATATATAGAGGAAGGTTAACGTACATTACGGCTTAACGTACATCACGTACGACAGGTAATTATGCACGTTTATTTTAAAATCACGCACGTTATAACTCAAAAATTCAAACTCACGCATGTTGAAACACAATAATCACGCATATTGAAAACATTAATCACGCATGTTATAGAACAAATCACGCCCGTTGTTGTAAGTGAAGTACGTTAAGCCGTAATGTACGATATAAGTTCATTGGGGAACACTAAGAAAGTGGGGAACAGCGGGGAACCGACTCAAATGAACTCCGATTGGACTCATTCCAGCGGCGTTGGAACCGGCTCGTCGAACCCTAACTAGGATCTTTTAACCCTGAACCCTAAATCATAACCCCTAAACCCTAAATATATTAGGGTTTGGCTTTTACAGTTTAGCTTTAGAGTTTAGCTTTAGGGTTTAGATTTAGGGTTTAGGGTTTAGCTTTAGGGTTTAGATTTAGGGTTTAGGGTTTAGATTTAGGGTTTAGGGTTTAGCTTTAGGGTTTAGGGTTTAGCTTTAGGTTTAGCCTTTAGAGTTTAGCTTTTAGGGTTTATAGTTTAGATTTTACGGTTTAGCTTAGGTTTTAGCCATATTTTTTAGCTTTAGGGTTTAGAGTTTAGGAGTTAGGATTTAGGGTTTAGGGTTAAGAGATTTTAGTTAGGGTTCGACGAGCCGGTTCCAACGCCGCTGGAATGAGTTCAATCAGAGTTCGTTTGAGTCGGTTCCCCGCTGTTCCCCAATGAACCTTCCCCTATATATATATACTAGGTTAGAACCCCGTGTATTACACGAGTTGAATGAATGCAATTTTATTTATTAAATAATAAAAAAGTTATATATTTACGAACCTCGTATATTGTACGTGTTAAATAAATATAATTTTATATCTCAAATAATAAAAAGTTATATCTTTGAAAACCATGTGTATTACATAGATTAAATAAATGTAATTTTTATACTAAATACTAAAAACGTCGTATCTTTTAAAAAACCCGTGTATAATCGGGTTGAATAAATATACCAAATAATAAAAAATTGCATCATTAAAAACCCCGTATATTACACGTGTTGAATAGATCTAAAAAAGAATTATATCTTTAAAACCATGTCTATACACAGATTAAATAAATGTAATTTTGTATATTAAATACTAAAGACGTCATATCTTTAAAAAACCCATGTATAGTCGGGTTGAAAAATCTACCAAATAATAAAAAAATTATATCCTTAAAAAACCTTGTGTATTACACGTGTTGAATAAATCTAATTTTACATAGCAAATGATAAAAAACGTTATATCTTTAAAAACTTCGTGTATTACACGAGTTATATAAATGCAACTTTGTATAGTAAATAATTGAAAAAAATTATATTTAAAGTAAGAGGTATATCTTTAAAAACCATGTCTATACACAGATTAAATAAATGTAATTTTGTATATTAAATACTAAAAATGTTATATCTTTAAAAAACCCATATATAGTCGGATTGAAAAATCTACTAAATAATAAAAAGATTATATCCTTAAAAACCTTGTGTATTACACGTCTTGAATAAATCTAATTTTACATAGCAAATGATAAAAAAGTTATATCTTTAAAAACTTCGTGTATTACACGGGTTATATAAATGTAACTTTGTATAGTAAATAATTAAAAAAAATTATATTTATAGTAAATAATAAAAAAAATTATATTTGTAGTAAATAATAAAAAAATTATATTTTTAAAAACCGTGCGTTTTACATGAGTTGAATAAATATAATTTTGTATACCAAATAATAATTTTTTTTAATAAACTAGGGTAACATTTAATATTAATTTATTATTTATATATTTAATATAAGATAAGTAGGAAAGAAAGGTATTTATTTTAAAAATCTATTAAATTAAAAATTTAGATTTGAGGATAATATTTTATTAAAGTACGATAAGATTTAAAAACTTGGTTAATTTATTTTATTATATAGTAGATAGATAGATAATACATTAAAAATTATTATATACATAAAACTTTATCTAAACCATAAACACGTATTATTAGGTGGATGAGTTATATTTGTTATAATCTTATCTACTAAAATTTTAAATCAACAAATGTGTACAGTTTTGAAAATTATGTTCTATCACATAAAATTATAAATAAATTAAAAGGTATTCTATAACCGACTACTTGATTATGACTGTATGAAACTTTACTAACTTTAATTATCAAGTTTATTGAATTATTTGTTTATTATCAATCCGTTAGTTTTTTAGATTAAATATTATTATTTTTAGTATTATTAATAATTTTAATCAATTAAATGAGAGAATGACAAGTGTACCAAAACAGATTTCTTTTATTATATATATATATATATATATATATATATATAGGATAGGAGTTGGCCAGAAAGTCCAAATTTCCTAAAAAGTGTAAAAAGACATAAAACACCATAATGTCAAGCATAAAACACACCAAAAACCCACAAATAATATGATGAAGATTACTAAAACATCATGTATGTGGGTTTTGTGTTGTGTTTTAGATGTTAAGGCTCTGATTGTGGAATGACAAATATTATTGTGTTTTATGTTGTTTAGCATTGTGTGTTTTATATTCATAGTTCTACGATGGTGTGTTTGAAGTTTTTATGGACTATTAGAGTTTGAATATGGTGTTTTAGTAATATTCATTCTATTATTTGTGAGTTTTAGGTGTGTTTTATGCCTGAAATTATTGTGTTTTATGACTTTTTACACTTTTTAGGAAAAACACACTTTCCGTAAGATCCCCACTCTATATATATATATATATATATATATATATATATATATATATATATATATATATATATATATATCGCCCACCCGTGGGGTGTAGTTCTCGCGGTTCTTACAACTCGGGGTGGTTTTCATTCTAGCGGCTCCCTATATATATATATATATATATATATATATATATATATATATATATATATATATCCAATTGGAAAGATAAGAAAAAGATGAAGCATTGATCACTCAAAGTGTTTCTTCGCTCCTCTTGCAACTACAACAGCTAACTCCTTGCATTCCTTTGATCACCAAAATCTGCCTTTCTTCTTTCATTCCTTTGAGTTTCGTATTGGTGTAGTTACAAGTAGCTGGTTACACGCAGCTTTCACCAAAGACAATGGCTAATACTAATCACACCTGGTCCTATGATGTCTTCATGAGTTTTGGACGTGATAATATCATTAAAAGATTTGTGGACCATCTATTTACCGACTTCAAACGAAAAGGAATTCGCGCTTTTAAAGAAGACGAGGACCTGCAGAGAGGAGAAGAGAGATTTCCACAAATCCAAAGAGCCATTGAACAATCAAGGTTTCTGGTGGTTATATTTTCTGAAAGCTTAGCTTCCTCGCCATCTTGTTTGAGGGAGCTTCTGAAAATCCTTGAGTGCAAGGAGAAAGATCAGGACAAATATCAA
This sequence comes from Helianthus annuus, assembly GCF_002127325.2. Taxonomy (NCBI): domain Eukaryota; kingdom Viridiplantae; phylum Streptophyta; class Magnoliopsida; order Asterales; family Asteraceae; genus Helianthus; species Helianthus annuus. Next base: position 141,570,632 of record NC_035438.2, on the reverse strand, counting down.
ATTTGCCCCATTTTTTATAGTGTGAAGCCACAAAAGGTGGTTAATGGACCCAACACCTATGTAGAAGCCTTAAAAGAACTTGACATCCTAGAGAAAACAGAGGGGGCTCAATTGAAGGAAGCTTTGACCAAAGCTGCAAACTTACCAGGATGGGATCTGGAAGATCTGGCCAATGGGTAATTACTTTTTTTTTTAATCTTAGTCATTCATGGTTTGCTAAGGTTGATGGTTCTTTTAGTAGTGTTTTTCTAGCTAGGGATGGTTGCTAATTGATTAACCTCAGAATTTCAAGAAACCTCAAACATAGCTTTAAACATGGTTCATACTTACCAAAAGGCTTGTAGTTTAGCGGTATTTGGTATAGGTATATCTCCCCAAATAGTTGTGTGTTTTAGTCCCATCTTGGACAGACATTGGTGTAGATTTAGGAGTATGTTTAAAGAGTTTGTGAGTAAGCCGTTTCTTTAAAACCAATTCTTAAACGGAACCTCAGCGTGCACCAATACAAGATGATTTTGAATTTGTTTCGGTTCCATGGCATTTGATAATTTTCATCGGTCATCCTAGTACTTAAATAATGTTGATTCGGTTTGAACCTACCGAAGAAAGAAAACACCTAAGAAAAATTATACATGATGAAATTGAAACAAACCCAGCTAAGAATTATACATGCAACTTGCAATTTCTTCATTTATTCAAATCTGTTACTTAAATTTGTATATTCATATCCTTATTAATTTCATTAGGAATATTGACTTTAAAGATCAGGAAAATTTTGAATAATTAATTTATTTTTAATCGAATATGTTATATACTATAACATTTTTTAGGTAGAAACTAAAACCGAAACACGTCATGCAAAACCCAACAACATTCTTGCCAAGGGAAATATATCCTTATTTATTTCATTAGGAATTTTTAGGTACAAACTGAAACCGAATATGTTATGTATTAATATTTTTTTATTAAACATACATTGATAATAACAAGAACTCAAAATATAAATCTAAGATGTCTTAATCTTTTGAATCAAAATAACAAGTCGATGTAAAAAAATACAAATATTCACAAATATAAACGCAGACTAATCAAATACGCTAATTCCAGATAAATTCATTTCATTAATAATCCTTTAATTATTGAATTGATATACTTTTAACAGTTTGGTTTTTCTTTGGAGGTTTCTGTCAATTTAGTTTATCATATGTGTATTGTCTTTTTTTGATTGACAGCTATGAGTCAAAGTTTATTGACATGATCTCAAGACATATCTTCAACGAGTTAAACGTTGGATGCTTACATATTGGTGAGAAGCTAGTCGGGATACATTCCCGTACAGAGCAAATGAACTTGTTGCAATATGCCGGGTCAAGTGAGGTTCACATGATCGGCATATGTGGACTCCAGGGTATTGGAAAGACTTCAATTGCCAAAGCTGTTTACAACCGATTATATGCCCACTTTGACGATTGCGTCTTCTGTGAAAATGTGAAAGACAACGTTAAAAAGCATGGGATGATTCAACTTCAAAGGCAAATCATTGAGGACATCACAAAATCCGAGAGAAAAATAAGGAGCGTTAGTGAAGGAAGTAGTGTAATGATACAAATTATGAAATCAAAACGGGTCTTGCTGATTCTTGATGATGGGGATCAACTGGAGTATTTAGAAGCTCTAGCTGGTTCACATTCTTGGTTTGGACCGGGAAGTTTAGTTGTAGTAACGGGAGAAGATAGACAATTACTATGTGCTCATGGTGTGGAGAAAATTCATGAAGTTGAGCCTTTACATAATGATGAAGCTCTAGAACTCTTTAGTCTGTATGCCTTTAATCAAAAACATTCTAAAGAGGACTTCAAAGAGCTCTCGGAGCAAGTAATTGAATATGTTAACGGTCACCCATTAGCTATTAAAGTTTTGGGCTGCTTTCTTTTTGGCAAGACTGTCCATGAATGGGAAAGCGAATTAAAAAGACTAAAAAGCAATCCTGTTGATGACATCCAAGTGCTAATATCACGTTTTTCTTTAAGTAGGAAAAGTAGGCATGTATAGTTTCACTAATAGTGGGTGCTTTTTACATGCTAAGTTGCTAATGTTGGAATTGCGATTGAGCAGTTGTAATTTACAATTCTAAATATAAGTTATTTTTGTAGCATGATGTGGTTGAAAGGTTAAAAATATATTACACAAAGCATCTCATAAGAACTTCAAAACTTATCCTTAAGCCAAATAAGTAATCTTGATAGGTCAATTAAATATACAATCAGCATACATTCACTCGGACACGAACAAGATGATGAAGAGCAAATACTTCGCTCAATGACCGGTCCTCACTAATGATTGAATGAACGATGTTGGAAGATACAAGAGGAGGAACATCTTTCATCCAAAACTAGAACACAAAAGTAAACACAAGTCAAAGAAGACAGAGTATGTTGTTAGACCATATTCAGTGACAACAGCTTGGAGGGCATTTTACTTGAGTTTTGGGTCTTTTACATTGTTTGTAATGCGTCGCTAATACATGTTTGATGCTTAAACATGCTTAGATTGATGTTTGGATGACCTAGCGTAGAGGGGGATGTCTCTCCACTAGGGAAGTGTAGTAAGAGGCCACTGTGCTGAAAAGAACAACACAGAGCCACCAGTATATGCATGCATGCATACATACATACATAAATTGTCGCAAATTGCACTTATGTTAATAAATAAAAAAAATAAACGATTTGTTTTTGTCTCAAACTGCCACAAATTTGTGGCAATTACTTATGTTTAGTTTCTTAAATTATTAATTAACTTATATTAATAAAAAAGCTAACTAATAAAAATGATTTGGTGTTGTCACTAAAATGTCAGAAATAGTATTAACCTTGCGACTTGCAACAAAATAATTTTTTGTCGCTATTTTTTTGGAAACTCGTGGAAAATTTTAGTGTTTTTTTATGTTCTTTTTTGTTAGAAATACGTAGCAAACCAATCGTAAGTTTTGGGTTGTGGGGAAGTTGTCGCAACTTTTTGTAGCAAACAAACCCTTTTTCTAGTAGTATAGAAATCAGATATCATTTTATTTGTAACCGCTTCAAAAAGAAATTAATGGTTTCGATTAGAATCAAAACCGATTTAAAAAAAAAAAAGATTTGATCGTTGTCTGAGAAAATTAAAAATTTGAGAAATTTGATCCGACAAAATTTGGGAACCTTATTTCCCTTTCAACACTAGTTACCGTTATATTATTCACAATGCAAAAAACACTTAGTACATATATTATTTTTTTACTTGAACTGCACCTCTAACTAAAGTTCTAATTTGTATTTGATTTTTTATTCTCTCCCATAGTTAAAACAAGAAGTTGCACAAACAAATTGGTTTTTTTCCTATGGTTTGGTGAAAAGGGACCACTTCAAAGATGGTAAGTGTGTGGATGATATTTTATGATGTAACATTCCGTATCCAACAAAAGTGGGAGTATTAGGTTCTTTTCACATTGTTTTTCTTTTGTCAGAAAAGGAGCATTTCTATATGTGGTTGAAATTTACGATGTGTGATGTATCATTAAAGTGAGACTATGTATAACACTACTAGAAAACTGCTACTATTTATATCAAAATTTCCTACTCATTTCCTACGAACGAAAATGCCGACACTTTTCCCATGAAATTCCGACAAACAAGAAAGGGACTTAGTTTTATGACAAAAAAAGCCACAAATTATTATGCGTAGGAAAAGTGTCAGAAATTTCCCACAGATTTCCGACGGATGTGATTGATGTAGCAACAACTATAAAAGATTTGTTTCCGGTTGATCTTAAAATGATTGTTAGTGGGTGAAGCATTATACAATGAAACCATCCATATAATGGCTCATCAAAACATCATTTTGTGCCCACAGCCATGACCTGCCTGAAACTTCACGGTATATACAACTTCTAGCTTATAAAATTTCTTTGTCATAAAATTCTAAATACTCAACCTAGAATATAGTTTGACTTATAGAAAATATTTCCAACCATAACTCCAAATGAAGTGGTTGATAGGAGTTTAATTTGTTTAACAATATAAATTATAAAAAAATTTGTAAATTAACATTAAAAAAATCAACAGAATATGCATTGTTGACTTTAGTATAATCTTATTAGGGTATAAGGAGTGGTTAAACACTTTAAAGTGGCAAACCAAAAAACCGACCAATGAGAGCGCGCCATGTCAATTAGGCAAAAGTGTTTAAACTTTGGTGAAAAATGTTGGCAATGGTTTAAACACTTGGTGAAGTGGTAAACTATTTAAAAAAAAAGGAAAAAGGTGTGATTGGTTGAGATAGGAATGGACCCCACCCACAATACCCTCCCTCTCTCTCCTTCTCCCTCTTCTCGAATCGGTAATCCATCACCGATTTTGCTCCTTTGCCGCGTCCCAAGTTTGCCGGCGGCGGTGTTTGCCGCTCGGCAAACTAGTTTGCCGTTGATTGTCGCATGCCACTCCGTATCCCCTTATGACTATGCACTCTTCATATTCAATGCCAGCATGCATCTTGTCGTTACAATATATTAAAATGCATAATCTGTGGACTACATATTTGGTTGTTTGATTTTATAATAAACTAGTTAAATTAACCGATTAGAATAGAAGTCAACTACAATTTTTCAACCCTTCCTCCATGTGCCTGATTTGACTTGTTCCTCCATTCTGTGGGCTACATATTTGGTTGTTTGATTTTATAATAAACTAGATGTGCATCCCGCCGCGATGTGACAGGATCTTAAAGTTAACAAAACGTTGAATCGAGCCGAGACATTGCCGTCTCAACTTTTATTTAGTTCAAGATCTTAGAATCCGTTAGCCGTTTAACGAAATGTTGAATCGAAGTCCTTGATGTACACACATTCTTATGGATAACTATTTGTGCCATAAGGTTCTATCCAAGAGCTAGAAAACGTGGTGCTTTTCACAGGAAACATGCCAAATGACATCTAACATTATTTTGTCAAATCTTTAACCTTCAAACCAATTGTTCAAGGAACATAAATCTCACCAATTTAACCAAATAAAACTTTGAATCTTTCAATTTCGTGTATGAATTCATTATATCAAATACAAATTTAAAAGCAAAAAAAAAAAAAGATTAGCATACTTTTGTACAATTATCATTAGAACACCTCACTTGAGCTACGATTTTCTTTCCGCAACCTAACCATATGTCGATTTGTAGACCAATGGAGAACACACCAACCAATCTTCATTCTGCATGTATCTCCAGTGAATTAAAACATGATAAAAGACAAATTAGCATGAATCACATAAAACAAACAGCAAATTTTTCTGTAAACAACTACCATGGCCCAAGGAAACCTATAAGTCATAGTAAATAAAGACCAGTTATCAAGATTCAAGAACATAGACACAAACCCTAGTGAAGACTTCATCAAACTTGAAACTTAAAACTGGCTATTTACCTTTAATATTAAAAAAAACATTTACAAAATTTGCAGTTATGCAAAAGAATAATATTCATGAACCATCGTTTTCTTTTAAAAAAAACTTTATAGTCAATACAAACTAACAATTTTGAATAAATGAATTACTTGTTCAAACCAATTGAAACCACCAATCCGATCGAACTAGACAAAACCCTTTATTCGTGTAACACCCCGTGTTTTCCAAAAAGTCAAAGTCAAAGTCAAGTGTTGACTGTTATTGGAATTAAAGATCAATAAAGATTTATTTCATTTTAGTTTCTTTTTGATTTTCATATTATTTGGAGTAAGTGTTGTATAATCAAACTAATCGACCGATAATCGAACTGTGAATCAACGACCGACTGTGAATGATAGGAAGTAACAATGCAATAAAGCTAGTCAATCAATAATCAAGCTAATCAAATCAATCATCAAACTCAAGTGTGGGGATTTTAGTACTTTTTATACGTGTGTGTGTGCCTTATGTGTTACTTGTGCATGTTTACTTTTATGTTAAAGTGTGTGGTGAATCAATCAAAATCAATCAAGACTCAAAGGTGAATCAAACTCAATGGAAATCGAACCCGAAATGGTTGTAAGGATGCTCGTATGTTAGATATAGTAGTTGAGACTAAAAGTAATTTGATTAGGAATTCTATCATTCTCAAATCATCGTTCATCGAAGTCGAAATATCAAAAATCGTCGCGAAACACTCAAAACCAGGCAAGCCGATCGAACAGGGCAACCTGATCGAACAGGCTAGCCGATCGAACAGGGCAACCTGATCGAACAGGCTAGCCGATCGAACAGGGCAACCTGATCGAACAGGCTAGCCGATCGAACAGGCTGTTCGATCGGGCAGCTGCTCGATCAGGGATGCTGTTCGATCAGCTGACCCTTTCCTCTTTTGGAAGCCTATAAATAGGGCTGTCCTTGTCAAACTTTCCACTTTTGGAAAAGCTCTGACCGACCAGCCTCTTCTTCTCACTAAATCTCAGATTTCTCTCAAACCGGTAAGTATTTCGCTCTAATCCTTGTACGTTTTTGTTCATTAATCGATTCTACATCTTTCTATCTTTCAAAATCTGAATTTCATCCATGAAATCACCAAGATCTAGGTGTTCTTGGGTGATGTCATCATGTGTTCTTCAAGAACACTAAGTTTTGGCATCATTCCACCATGAATAACTTAGATCTAACCGATTTCCACATAAATAACCTAAAATCTTCCAAAGATCTTAACATTTCACGGTGGAGAAGGATTGGAAGATGGGTTTTCATCTATCTTTCAACTCTTTTACACTCAAAAAGGTGAAAACGGGACTTGAACCGATTTACAAATCAATCTAAACAAACACATGGTTCAAGATTCGGGTTCTACCGAGAGATATACCGATTTCGGGTTAAACGTTAAACTTGGGTTCCAAACCGTCTCTGACCGAGTTTGGGTGATTCCTGCTCGAGTCAGTAGGCTAAGTAGGGACTTCAGCTTTGTGGTTCAACTCGTAGTCAAAATATCTCTAAAACATCAACAATTAACGGGAATAACCAAGTGTTAAGTGATAGGTTAACCGAATCGAGAAGCTGGCCGAACGGCTAGGCTGTTCGATCGAACAGCCCAACCGAACGACTATGCCAGCCGATCGGCTAGGCTAACCGATCGACTAGCACTTAGTCCCACAAACTCATGAAGTGTAATATTGACAGAGTTCTATTCGATCGATCGAGCCACTCGATTGTGATCATCACTACTCGAATCATGAGATACTACACTTCAAAACACTTAGACTTTTCGAAACATTGGAATGTCATCCGATCGAGCATGCCAACCGATCGAGTGACATATTTGAAAACATTGAAGTGCTAGCCGATCGGTTGGGCTAACCGATCGAACAGCTGTTCGATCGGCCAACCTGAAAGGTAGTACAAACCATCATACACAAACACATCCTTCACATCAAAGGAAGAAACAATCCACTTGAAGGAACCAGCCGATCGAGCCAGCCGGCCGATCGAATGGATGTTCGAACGGACTTTTAAACCAATCGAACAGTCCACTCGATCGAACTGCTGTCCGATCGAATGGCCTACTCGACCCAAGTACATTGTTTACTTTTCCGCGTTACTCATCGTTGTGTTATCGAACTATTCAGGCTAACCTATTCTCAGTGCTCCTTTCAATCCACAACCAACCACTGTGAGTATACTCGATCCCTTTTTGCTTTCAGCACTTTTGGGTGTTACATACGTAATCTATCAAATTCACAAACAACACAAACTATTTGAACGCTAACCTACTCGCATGTATTACTTGTCTAAATGATTGCTGTTTATTATGTTTACACGTGGAGTGCTATCTACCTGCTTTAGCAACATAGTACTATAGTTTGGACTCAGCACCCGTTCACACGGGGGTTGCTAAGGACAATTACTTGCATGGATTACGGTGGTAATCATGTATTGCGAACTGTCTCGGACAGTCAACTTGAAGTCATTGGTATCGATGGTCCCATGTTGATAATTTACATGCATCGTTTGCCCTTGTGTACGTGCTTGGTTATGCGTAAACTATTCGAACTCTATATGCTATATCAAACTTGTGTACTCACCTTTACATTATATGTATTGACTTTTATTTTAACGTATGTGACAGGTGTTTAAGCTACTAGCGTGCTAGGGAAGCGAGGCAATAATAAGCTTCTAGGAGCCTGTGACCTTAGGACAGTGTCCACATACCTGTTCCAGGGCCATAATTATCTGTAGATCTTGTACTGGCACCTGTAGTCAGTAAGATCTACCGTTAGCTGTCTAGAAGTCTTAAAATAATATTTAATTCGGTCTGTAATAATTAAGAATTTGAGTTGTCGGAACAGTTCCCATATTGTTTAGTTGATTTCTATGATAACTTGTTATTGTTTGGGACACGGTATGGGACGTGTTATATAACTGAATTGTATGATAGTTGTTGTGGAAACTTCTGAACAATCTGTTTCGCTCAGTGCCGCGCCCCGATGATTCCGCCATCGGTTGGGGTGTGACAGATTGGTATCAGAGCCATAACTATAGGGAATTAGGTTAGACACGATCTAGTCCGGATCGCTGTCTTAGAGACCTAGACTATAGTTAGGAACCAAGAGACCGAGATTATGTGCTTATTTTATGTTGCTCCCTTCTATTCTATCATTACATCCGAACTCCGAGCCAAATTTTGTAATTTGGACGGGATTAGGAGTGAAACCCGCAAATTCCTGCCTAAATTACAAATTTTTGCCAAATATTTTGTGCAAATTTCTATCAACAAACGGGGGAGAATTTTACCAAATTAGGGCTGAAACCCGTAATTTGATGAAAACTTTCCTCTAAAATTTTCTTAAAACAAGGAAGAAATTGCTGAGCTAGGGGTGAAACCCTAACCTTGGCAGTTATTCCGACTTTATTTTATCTCGCCAAGGCAATTGACGGACTCAAATGACCTGAACTCACGAGTATGGCCTAGAATGCGCATGCATAATGCCCAAGAATCGAGGCAGAAACATGTCCCCTAGAGTCGAAAGTGACGACAAGTCAACTGCGAATAGTTAAATTGCCATGGTTAGTCAAAGTCTAGTAGCCGCAGACAATCCATTTTCCGATTTTGAGTGTTGCTTCGTTGATTTTATATGATTTACCTGTTTATGTGTTTTTAAGATTTGTTGGTTACTCCATTGTTTATCGATCTGCGAGACTTTTGTCGCTATCCTATCTCGATTCGAACCCCTGTTGATGTGATCTAAACAAAACCAGTGTGCTATGCTACGCTATACGACTAAGTTAGACGATACAATGTGATGCTATCCGATATGCAAAACGAACGGCACTCGACTTGTGGTTATAGGTTTCTGTTTTCTGACCGCCTCTGTGATAAAAATGCGTACGTGTTTAGGAAATTAAGTGCTCTATTTGCTTAATTGCTTATGTGCTCTAATTGTTTAATTGCTTATGTGCTCTAATTGCTTCTGTGCTTATGTGCCTCCATGATTATGTGTTTATATGTGTTACGTGACGTGAGATGCGACGTGATTCTAAGCTTTAGTAAAACTAAGACGTGCGAGATTCGAATTCGTTGTGTTGAGCCCTATGGCGATGTCTATTGCAGACCATGTCGTCATCATCAAGAATCCGCCAAAACCTTACCCGTCAGGAAAAGAGAGACCGACGTCTCGCCAAGCTCATCTCGAAGTATGTAGCTAAAGCTGTCAGTGAGGTGTACGAAAACACCAGCAAGTCGTCGGAAGAATCCCGAACCCTCACTGAACCCAGCAAAGCTCCGTTCAGTTTCAAGCAATTTAAGGCATGTGGACCGAAGGAGTTCACCGGTGAAGAGGGCCCTACAGGCTTATTTCACTGGTTTGACTCTGTGGAAGTTACCCTTCGTCAAAGCGGATGCCCGGATCATCTTCGAACTCTCAATGCTACCGGTGTCTTCCAGTCGCGGGCATTGGACTGGTGGACAGCCGAAAGGAATAAGCGCGGGAACGACGCTGCCTACGAGCTGACGTGGGAGGAACTGAAGGCTATCATGCTGGACGAGTTCTGTCCTCCCCACGAACGCCAAAAGTTGGAGGATGAGTTCTGGACCATCAAGCAGAAGGAGGGCGACAACGCTGGTCTCACCGCCCGTTTCAAACAACTGAGCATTATCTGTCCAGACCAGGTCAAGACTCCCGAGATGACCATCAAGAAATACATCCGTGCTCTTCCGGATTGTGTTGCAGATTATGTGTTCGCCGCCAAACCCGCATCAATCGAGGAAACCTACCTACTCGCTGCCGAGATTAACGACAAGCGAGTTAAGGCTGGTGTCTGGGATAAGCCATCCAAGTCGTTGCATCAAGTTACTGCCGCATCAACCGACAACCCTACTGCTCAAGCCTCCAAGTCCTCGAGAAGAAGAAAGAAGAACAAGAGTTGCGCCGCCGCAACCAATGCTGCTCCTCTTCAGTCAGTACCGCCACAACAGCAACAACCACAGCGCACTGCGCCAGTGATCAATGCGCCGCCGGCTAAGCGTGCGTACACCGGCCCCCACCCACTCTGTGCTACATGTTCTTATCATCACCCGGTGGGTGTGGCCTGCCGTTTCTGTGTCCACTGCAACGTTTACGGGCATTTCACTGCGAATTGCTGCTATGGTCCTCGTCAAACGCAAGCTCAAGCCGCTGTTAACCAAGCCCTGCTACCTGCTCCTCAAGCTCCTCAAGCTGCACAGGCCCGGCAAACAATGTTCGGACCTGCTTTGCATGTGGTGACCCTAACCACTTCGCAAACCGGTGCCCGAACAGGGTGGTGAAACAAGAAGCCCAACAACCCCAGCAACAACAACAGCAGCCTCAACAACAAGCCGCTCACGCCAGAACTTTCAACATCAACGCACGCCAGGCTCAAGCTGATAACAACGTGGTCAATGGTACGTTCCTTGTGAATGGTATATATGCATCATGTTTGTTTGATACTGGAGCCGATAACTGCTTTGTGTCATTTGAGTTTGAGAAACTTCTTAGACGTAAGCGCTCTTATCTTTCGTCACCCTTCGAAGTAGAAGTCGCTACCGGAAGAACCATTGCTGTCAATTCTGTGCTCCGTGATTGTACTCTCGAGCTCAACAATCATATATTCCCGATTAATCTCATTCCAATGCAGCTCGGAAGTTTCGATGTCATAGTAGGCATGGATTTTCTTCGTGAAAACCATGCTGAAGTTGTGTGTTCTGATAAGATGATTCGTTTTGTGCTAGCTAGTGGTGATATTCTATGTGTTTATGGTGAAACTACTGCAAAAGATCTCAAGCTCATGTCATGTCTTCAAGCTCGCAAATATCTCCGCAAGGAATATCGAGCCTTCTTGGCCCACATTGTTGTAGCTGAGACAGACAAGAAAAGGAAAGTTAAAGTCAAGGATGTCCCCATTGTCCGAGAATTTCCTCAGGTGTTCCCTGATGATCTTCCTGGATTACCCCCAAATCGTGATATCGACTTTCGAATCGACCTTATTCCAGGAGCCAACCCAGTGGCCAAAGCTCCGTATCGACTCGCTCCATCTGAGATGCGAGAACTCTCAAACCAACTCCAAGAGTTACTTGAAAAAGGCTTCATTCGCCCGAGCACTTCTCCATGGGGCGCACCAGTCCTCTTCGTCAAAAAGAAGGACGGGTCGTTCCGAATGTGCATCGATTACCGGGAATTGAACAAGCTGACCATCAAGAACCGATACCCCTTACCAAGAATCGATGATCTGTTTGACCAATTACAAGGTGCTCAGTGTTTCTCCAAGATTGATCTACGTTCAGGCTACCATCAGTTGCGGATTCAAGAGGAAGACATACCCAAAACCGCTTTTCGAACCCGATACGGCCACTACGAATTTGTTGTCATGCCTTTTGGATTGACCAACGCACCCGCGGTCTTTATGGATCTGATGAATCGCGTGTGTAAACCGTTCTTAGACCGTTTCGTCATTGTATTTATCGACGATGTCCTGATTTATTCCAGATCGAGGGCCGAACATGCGCAGCATTTGCGATTGGTTCTCGAGTTGCTTCAGGGAAACCAACTTTACGCCAAGTTCTCCAAGTGTGAGTTCTGGTTGGAGGAGGTTCAATTTCTGGGTCACATTGTGAATAGTCGGGGTATACACGTTGATCCTGCAAAGATTGAGGCAGTCAGGGGATGGGTTACGCCAAAAAAAATCCGTCAGAAGTTCGCTCTTTTCTCGGATTAGCAGGTTACTACCGGCGATTCATCGAAGGATTCTCGAAGATTGCTGTACCACTTACCTCCCTTACCCATAAAGACAAGCCTTTTGTGTGGGGAACCGCGCAGGAGACTGCTTTCCAAACCCTCAAACACATGCTGTGCCATGCACCAGTTCTTACACTGCCGGACGGAAGCGATGACTTCGTTGTCTATTGTGATGCTTCAAACCTTGGACTTGGCTGTGTTCTCATGCAACGAGACAAGGTTATAGCTTACGCATCTCGACAGCTCAAAATCCACGAGAAGAACTATACAACCCATGACCTTGAGCTAGGCGCAGTTGTCTTTGCCTTAAAGATTTGGCGACACTACCTGTATGGTACAAAGTGTACGATCTTCACCGATCACAAGAGCCTACAACATATCTTTAACCAGAGGGAACTCAATATGCGTCAACGCCGATGGATAGAACTTCTCAACGATTACGACTGTGAGATCCGTTATCACCCAGGCAAGGCGAATGTAGTTGCAGACGCCCTCAGCAGAAAGAATTACGTGATAGGTGTTCGAAACATCCAGGCTCAGTATAACCTCGAAGCTCTCATCCGCGAAGCACAACACGCTTGCTTTAACGAGCGTACATTGAAGAAAGAACGAATCTATCATGATGGAACTCAGCTCGTGAGCAAAGCCAACGGGATATTCTATTATCTGGACCGAATCTGGGTTCCGAGGAGGACAGATTTGCGAAAGATCATCATGAACGAAGCCCACAAATCCCGATATTCCATTCATCCCGGTGCGGACAAAATGTACCAGGACCTTCGCTACCAGTACTGGTGGCCTGGGATGAAAAGGGATATTGCCCTGTATGTTGGTAGCTGTTTAACTTGTGCAAGAGTCAAGGCTGAACACGAAAGACCGTCAGGCTTACTCGAACAACCGCCGATACCCGTATGGAAGTGGGAAAGCATAGCTATGGATTTCATAACTAAGCTTCCGACCACGCCATCAGGTCACGACAGTATTTGGGTTATAGTCGACCGTCTAACCAAATCAGCCCACTTTTTGCCAATACGAGAAGACTATAAGGTGGCCAAGCTAGCCCAAATCTACACCGACGAGATCATTAAGAATCATGGTACGCCTCGAGACATCATTTCTGATCGCGACGCTCGGTTTACATCGAGATTGTGGGAAACTTTTCAAGCAGCTCTTGGTACGACGCTGAATTTGAGTACCGCATTCCACCCGCAAACCGACGGGCAGACTGAAAGAACGATTCGTACTATTGAAGACATGCTCCGTGCGTGTGTTATTGATTTTGGTGGTAGTTGGAGCAAACACCTACCGTTGGTCGAATTTTCGTACAATAATAGCTATCACTCCAGCATCGAAATGGCACCTTTCGAAGCCTTGTATGGTAGGAGATGTCGCTCGCCTATTGTATGGCACGAGGTTGGTCATTCACAATTGACTGGGCCCGAGATTCTGCAAGAAACGACTGACAAGATCCACCAGATAAGGGAAAATTTGGTGAAGGCCCGGGACAGACAAAAGATGTACGCCGATAAACGACGCAAGCCCCGCGAATTTGCAGTTGGCGACTACGTACTCCTAAAGGTATCGCCTTGGAAGGGAGTAGTCCGATTCGGCAAAAGAGGGAAACTTGCGCCTCGATTTGTTGGACCTTTTAAGATTCTGGAAAGGATCGGTAAAGTTGCCTACAAACTCGAATTACCGGAGGAACTCAGCAATGTCCACCCGACTTTCCATATTTCGAACCTTCGAAAATGCGTAGCCGACCACGACGCAATAATACCACTCGACGATCTTCAGGTCAATGAGACGCTACACTTCGTGGAAAAGCCTGTCGAAATCATGGACCGACAGACCAAGCAACTCAGACGCTCTCGCATTCCTATTGTAAAAGTACGATGGGAAGGCAAACGAGGCGCGGAGTTCACTTGGGAACTCGAAAGTGACATGAAGGCCAAGTACCCGCAGTTATTCAGATAGATCTGAAGCATCAAATTGGTAAAATCACACGGCGATGTACGGTTCTCGGCCTAATTTCGGGACGAAATTCCCTAAAGGAGGGGAGACTGTAACACCCCGTGTTTTCCAAAAAGTCAAAGTCAAAGTCAAGTGTTGACTGTTATTGGAATTAAAGATCAATAAAGATTTATTTCATTTTAGTTTCTTTTTGATTTTCATATTATTTGGAGTAAGTGTTGTATAATCAAACTAATCGACCGATAATCGAACTGTGAATCAACGACCGACTGTGAATGATAGGAAGTAACAATGCAATAAAGCTAGTCAATCAATAATCAAGCTAATCAAATCAATCATCAAACTCAAGTGTGGGGATTTTAGTACTTTTTATACGTGTGTGTGTGCCTTATGTGTTACTTGTGCATGTTTACTTTTATGTTAAAGTGTGTGGTGAATCAATCAAAATCAATCAAGACTCAAAGGTGAATCAAACTCAATGGAAATCGAACCCGAAATGGTTGTAAGGATGCTCGTATGTTAGATATAGTAGTTGAGACTAAAAGTAATTTGATTAGGAATTCTATCATTCTCAAATCATCGTTCATCGAAGTCGAAATATCAAAAATCGTCGCGAAACACTCAAAACCAGGCAAGCCGATCGAACAGGGCAACCTGATCGAACAGGCTAGCCGATCGAACAGGGCAACCTGATCGAACAGGCTAGCCGATCGAACAGGGCAACCTGATCGAACAGGCTAGCCGATCGAACAGGCTGTTCGATCGGGCAGCTGCTCGATCAGGGATGCTGTTCGATCAGCTGACCCTTTCCTCTTTTGGAAGCCTATAAATAGGGCTGTCCTTGTCAAACTTTCCACTTTTGGAAAAGCTCTGACCGACCAGCCTCTTCTTCTCACTAAATCTCAGATTTCTCTCAAACCGGTAAGTATTTCGCTCTAATCCTTGTACGTTTTTGTTCATTAATCGATTCTACATCTTTCTATCTTTCAAAATCTGAATTTCATCCATGAAATCACCAAGATCTAGGTGTTCTTGGGTGATGTCATCATGTGTTCTTCAAGAACACTAAGTTTTGGCATCATTCCACCATGAATAACTTAGATCTAACCGATTTCCACATAAATAACCTAAAATCTTCCAAAGATCTTAACATTTCACGGTGGAGAAGGATTGGAAGATGGGTTTTCATCTATCTTTCAACTCTTTTACACTCAAAAAGGTGAAAACGGGACTTGAACCGATTTACAAATCAATCTAAACAAACACATGGTTCAAGATTCGGGTTCTACCGAGAGATATACCGATTTCGGGTTAAACGTTAAACTTGGGTTCCAAACCGTCTCTGACCGAGTTTGGGTGATTCCTGCTCGAGTCAGTAGGCTAAGTAGGGACTTCAGCTTTGTGGTTCAACTCGTAGTCAAAATATCTCTAAAACATCAACAATTAACGGGAATAACCAAGTGTTAAGTGATAGGTTAACCGAATCGAGAAGCTGGCCGAACGGCTAGGCTGTTCGATCGAACAGCCCAACCGAACGACTATGCCAGCCGATCGGCTAGGCTAACCGATCGACTAGCACTTAGTCCCACAAACTCATGAAGTGTAATATTGACAGAGTTCTATTCGATCGATCGAGCCACTCGATTGTGATCATCACTACTCGAATCATGAGATACTACACTTCAAAACACTTAGACTTTTCGAAACATTGGAATGTCATCCGATCGAGCATGCCAACCGATCGAGTGACATATTTGAAAACATTGAAGTGCTAGCCGATCGGTTGGGCTAACCGATCGAACAGCTGTTCGATCGGCCAACCTGAAAGGTAGTACAAACCATCATACACAAACACATCCTTCACATCAAAGGAAGAAACAATCCACTTGAAGGAACCAGCCGATCGAGCCAGCCGGCCGATCGAATGGATGTTCGAACGGACTTTTAAACCAATCGAACAGTCCACTCGATCGAACTGCTGTCCGATCGAATGGCCTACTCGACCCAAGTACATTGTTTACTTTTCCGCGTTACTCATCGTTGTGTTATCGAACTATTCAGGCTAACCTATTCTCAGTGCTCCTTTCAATCCACAACCAACCACTGTGAGTATACTCGATCCCTTTTTGCTTTCAGCACTTTTGGGTGTTACATACGTAATCTATCAAATTCACAAACAACACAAACTATTTGAACGCTAACCTACTCGCATGTATTACTTGTCTAAATGATTGCTGTTTATTATGTTTACACGTGGAGTGCTATCTACCTGCTTTAGCAACATAGTACTATAGTTTGGACTCAGCACCCGTTCACACGGGGGTTGCTAAGGACAATTACTTGCATGGATTACGGTGGTAATCATGTATTGCGAACTGTCTCGGACAGTCAACTTGAAGTCATTGGTATCGATGGTCCCATGTTGATAATTTACATGCATCGTTTGCCCTTGTGTACGTGCTTGGTTATGCGTAAACTATTCGAACTCTATATGCTATATCAAACTTGTGTACTCACCTTTACATTATATGTATTGACTTTTATTTTAACGTATGTGACAGGTGTTTAAGCTACTAGCGTGCTAGGGAAGCGAGGCAATAATAAGCTTCTAGGAGCCTGTGACCTTAGGACAGTGTCCACATACCTGTTCCAGGGCCATAATTATCTGTAGATCTTGTACTGGCACCTGTAGTCAGTAAGATCTACCGTTAGCTGTCTAGAAGTCTTAAAATAATATTTAATTCGGTCTGTAATAATTAAGAATTTGAGTTGTCGGAACAGTTCCCATATTGTTTAGTTGATTTCTATGATAACTTGTTATTGTTTGGGACACGGTATGGGACGTGTTATATAACTGAATTGTATGATAGTTGTTGTGGAAACTTCTGAACAATCTGTTTCGCTCAGTGCCGCGCCCCGATGATTCCGCCATCGGTTGGGGTGTGACAATTCGGATCATAAAATTATTGAGGTCATAATCACAAAAAAAAAAAGACCTGAAGAGAACAACCAACATGTCCAATTTCTGTTTTTTGTTGTTGGATGTTGAAGGCTTCTCCTCACTACCATGCTTTGTTCATATTTGCATCCATCACAGGGGAACAACCGTGCAATAAATTTATTAAAGATCGGAACATCTAGGTTTATTCAACATAAAACATATGAACAGACATCATTCTATTCTATATGAATTTATATATGGCATAAAAAAGTGACCACAAATTTAAAGGTGAATCTTCATTGAGCATTAAATTGAACACCAATTTCAAGCCTAGACCTGACTTACCTTGCTACTGTCCCGCACCTCAGATCTCCAAAATCATCTTGTACCTCCTTCAATCACAAAGTCACATTATCGAGTACAAGTACAAACTAAAAGTAAATTAAACCAACTGTGACTATTAGTTTATTGCACAAAAGATTCAAACTATTGATACACATGATTCAACAACTAAACCCTAAAACCTTAAAACCCACTCTCCAAATTCAATTTCTTAGTTAGATCAAACACGGTTTAACACAAACAAACATATAATCATCAAAACAAATTAACACATGGCCAAATGGAGGTACGATAGCAAACCAAAATTGAAAACTATACTGACATTTAACACATTACAGAGAAAAAAGTGCAAACTGAAGAATTGTAACCGGATCTTTATACTGATTTGAAAGAACGCTTAAAAAGGGGAAAACAAAAAACCCTAACTGATCTAAAATAGAACTCACCGGAGGTCGCAGACGAAACGGAGAGACGACAAGAGTATAAACGTGGAGCCTTCACTACAAAGCAAATGAATTACCACCAATAATTTTCTCTTCAATGTTGTTGCAGAGATCTCCGGCGGCATAGCCATAGCCTTAGCCGATGAAGCCGCCGACAAGAAACCGGGTAGTAACCATTACCCATCGTGTTCGTAAAACCCATTCGGCTAGAAACCACCATCCATTGCCTCTAGCGGCCGGAGTTTGTTCAGATCCTTTTCTCCCCTGAGTCTCTTTTTGTGTGTGCGAGTAAAGTAAAAAGAGTGATTGTGCAGAGGGTCTTCATACGAGGGAGTGCTAAAGGCATGACCCATGTATAACAGGACCCACGCACACAAAGTTGGTACAAGACTTTGAGCAGCATGTACAACATCAATTGCAACAAAATATTGTGTGTGCGAGTAAAGTAAAAAGAGTGATGGTGCAGAGGGTTTTCATACGAGGGAGTGCTAAAGGCATGACCCATGTATAACAGGACCCACACACAAAGCACAAAGCTGGTACAACACTTTGAGCAGCATGTACAACATCAATTGCAATAAAATGTTACAAATTATATAATTATATTTGGTACAAGACTTTGAGCAGCATGTACAACATCAATTGCAACAAAATATTGTGTGTGCGAGTAAAGTAAAAAGAGTGATGGTGCAGAGGGTTTTCATACGAGGGAGTGCTAAAGGCATGACCCATGTATAACAGGACCCACACACAAAGCACAAAGCTGGTACAACACTTTGAGCAGCATGTACAACATCAATTGCAGTAAAATGTTGCAAATTATATAATTATATAATACATAATATAATTATATAATATAATATATAATATATAGGGTCAGAATCATTTCAAAACCATAAATATTTACAGAACTCGCAGAACTTCTAATAAACAATTTTTTTATTTATATATTTTTATGTTTAGGATAATTTTATCATTTATTATGTGTATTTTTACGATTACATACATGTTAAGAGTAATTTTATCATTTTTATATGTAATTTTATAATTACACATATGTAAACTAGTTTTTTACATATATGTAATTAGTTATGACACATATATATAATTTTGGCAATTAAACATATGTAAACTACTTTTATCATGTATGTAATCAAAGAAATACATATAATGGATCATAAAAAGATCCTAAATACAAAAACTTATATATAAAATGATTGTTTATTATGAGTTCAGAAAGTCCTGTAGTTATTTAGAGTTCTGAAATGAACTCAACCATATAATTATATAATATATAATATATAATTATATAATTATATAATATAACTAGTTAAATTAACCAATTATAATAGAAGTCAACTACAAATTTTCAACCCTTCCTCCATGTGCCTAATTTGACTTGTTCCTCCATTGATCGATTCCACTCCTTGTTGTTTCTCTATAATACCATAGATTTCTAGGAGTTGACATACATTTTCAGCGAAGGTTCAAATCTCGAAATTTGGGAACAAAAAAAGGTTGAGCATATAGCAGGGTAAGAACCGAAAGCATCTATAATGGTCCGTATTTGAATATCATCTTGCCAATAACATATTTAACAAGTAACGTTATAATTTTTCATGTTCATTTTCTGTGATAAGTTGATAATTCATATTAGATTCATGTATATAGTCAATCATATGTGTTAAGCCACTTGGTCATGCTTTCAAGCTTCCAAATATTAACACGTATACATATAATCACTACTTGTTCTTTGGAGTACTAGATTCCAGTGGGGATGTTTGGATGTGCTTTCAAGGGCTTAATGCCACATGAAGAACATGATAATTAGTTAATAATTATATACTAAATACCTAGGTCAGGCAATGTTACAATTATGTAATTATGTCAATAATCTTTTTTCTCATAGAAACTTTTTGCTAGTCTCTCAAATATCTGAGTATTTTGACCCTAATCAGAAATCAAACTTATAATCACTTTCACACAAACAATCAAAGCTGATTGTTTCCATTTCAAGTTCATAATCGATTTAATTTCGCATCATACTGATGGAACTAATCCTAACTTGGTTTGTGAAAACAAGTGGATCGAGATAAATCAAAAAGAGTTTGAAGATAAACCTTGGTTAATTCATTAGTATTTACTAAAAGTTTATGCATTTAGTTTGAATTAGTAGGTTTATCGGTTGAGTTTATTTATTTGGTTTAAATGAGATTGAGTTGGGTTCAAATTATTATAGGTTTAGGACAAATAGAGGGTTATGTATTCAAATTTATTTGTCGAGTTGAATTTATAATGATGAAAAAGTCAAAGCCAAATATTGGCATCAAATATGTTTTCTTGTGTTTGTGCTTATCGAATCTAGGGCAACACGTACATCGGGCATTATTTTTGTTTTAGAACATGTTATATTCTCAGTCATGAAAAGATATGATACAATTGCATTGGATTTTTATATGGGTCCTTGAAACTGATTCTATGATAAAATGAGAACAAGGCAGAGTTTCTGTTAGCATCTTTCTTGTGTGCTTACTCAGAACGCGTAGAATATAGAGGGATTCTCATTAAGTCATTGTGATAACATTTGATAGCATATATTTGACCTGTTATTTTGTGCAGGCGGCTTTCATTTCTTTCATCAGTCGGAACAAACGTAGATTTACTTTATACCCTTGAACAAATATCATCCGCCTGTCAGTTTTTTTAAGATGGCATCATCTTCACAATATGCTCACAGATGGAAATACGACGTCTTTGTGAGTTTCAGAGGTGAAGATATCCGTAAAACATTTATTGATCATCTGTTTAGTGATTTCAGAAGGAAAGGGATCTATCCGTTCAGAGATGATAAGAAGTTAAAGAGGGGAGAAGAGATAGCACCGGAACTCTATAGAGCCATCGAACAGTCAAGGTTCTTGATAGTCATATTCTCAAATGACTATCCCTCATCTACATGGTGTATGAGGGAGCTTGTGAAGATCCTTGAATGCAAAAAGAGAGATGATGAATACGAAGTTCGGGTACTTTTCTACAATGTCACCCCTGAAGTGGTAAAGAATCAAAGTGATAGTTACAAAGAAGCCTTCAATAAACATGAAGCTTTAAACAGAAAAGAGGTACCCAAGTGGAAGGAAGCTCTTAAATTCTCTGCCAACTTATCAGGATGGGACCTCCAATCTCTTTCCAATGGGTAAATCCTTATTTCCTGATTTTCTTTTCTAAATTATATATCTACTTAGGGAAAGCATCTAAGGATTAGTAAACCATAGACCGGAAGTGGAAAGCGTTATTTCTTAATGGATGTATTTATAGACCTTGATCACCAAGTTATTAGGCTAGAGGGTATGGTGATGGTCCTCTAAAGGAGAATGACCCGTCATGTAAGCGTTACGTCATAGTCCTCCCAAGGATGCTCCATCCCACAAAACTAGAGGGTATGGAGGATGGTCCTAGTCATAGTCCTTTCCACCACTTTTATGTTTTTTTCTTTTAATCTTCTATTTTTTTTAACATTTAACAAATAAACTAACACAATATTTTCATTAATATTAAAAAATATTACATAAACTTTAAAAAAACATAAACTTAAAAAAAACATAAACGTAATAAAAAAAAACATAGACTTAAATAATTTGATTTTTCTTCATGATGTCGGTTTGTAGTTTTTTCAACATCGAATGTTTCGGCTCGGGATACTCATCGACATCCATCGTTATTATTTCCCAATCCTTGAGCCGAATCTTTTCATCGGAAATTCGGATTTTCTTATTTAACAATCGGACCTTTTCGCGTAACTTTTCTTCCGCTACACGAGTTTTTTCTTCGACGGCCCGCTCCTTCACCTTCGCCTTTTGGGCCGAGACGTCCGTGTACGTTTTAAGGTGTTCCATAAACTCTTCCATTTTCGGGTCCACCTTTTCCTTTTCTTTCCCCTTGGCCCGCTCCTTCTTTGATTTGTCTCGGCCCGGTGGACGCTCCACTTCATGTACGGCGTATTCCTCTTCGTCAAACTCGGCGTCATCGTTTAAGTTAATGTGACACCTCGCGTCCGATCCACAGGCGCTAAAACTACCCGTTTCCGATGTTTTTTGCCGTTTCGCCATCTCCACCTCGTTGGGAATCGGCGCCCATTTTGGGTGCGTTTTCAAAATTTCCCACGCGCGAACGTGTGCAAAGTTGGTATTACCATTGTTCGACTTATACTTCTCCAACGCTTGTTTGAACACATCCTCGTCGCTCATGCCGCTACGACGCCCACTTGTATATATTTTATTATACTCCTCGCAAAATTTATTGACGAACCCGTTGATATCTCGATACGGGCCTTGGTCCATAAGCTCGAGGAACTTCGCCAAAACCTTGGTCCAAAACCCGTCACCCATTTGATTATTACCTATTAAAAAAACGATCAAAATAATTCTAAAGTTATAATTCTAAAAAAATATTAAAAAAATTGAAACTTTAAACAAAATATATAAATTGTTAAAAAAATTTAAACTTTAAACAAAAAATTTAAACTTTAAACAAACTGTTAACAAAAAGATAAACTTTAAAAAAAAAATTTAACTTTAAAAAAATATATAAACTGTTAAGAAAAACATAAACTTTAAAAAAATATATAAACTTTAAAAAAATTATAAACTGTTAAGAAAAATATAAACTTTAAAAAAAATATAAACTTTAAAAAAATACCAACCTTTTGTCGGGTGTGTAGACGTGCCTATGTAAGCCTTAGCTAAGGCTTCTTCTTCGATTGGCGTCCACGGTTTCGGCTTCGGTTTGTCGGGTTTGTCACCCACCACTTGCTTGCCTTTTTTTCGTTTGCCTTTTTCTATTTTTCTATAAGCGGTTGGGTTTCGGGAAGAACCTCCACATCGTCGTCGGGTTCGGATTGTTGAACGGGTTGCGTCGGGATCGGTTGGGGTTGAACGGGTGGTGTCGGGTTCAGTGGGAAATTAAACGCACCCCGCATCATCATTTGTTGAAGGCTTGATTTTGAGAGAATTGAGCGAATTGGTTCGGCGAGTGTTGGAATGATGCAAACGCATTTGATGAATATTGCGAGAATTGGTTCGGTTCTAGCGTCGAATAATATCCCGGAACCGAGAAAGCATTTGGTTGGGTCGGGTTGTTGGGATTGTTCGGGTTGTTCGGGTTGTTGAAGGGATCCATGATAGAGTATAAGGTTATAAAAGTGGAAGAAGATTTATAAAAATAAAGTGAGAGGGATGAGAAAATGGGGTTAAAATGATGAATGGAGGTGAAAATGGATTTGAAATATATATAAAATGTTGTTTTTGACCGTTGCCTTTTTTGGGAAAATCAAATTTTCTTTTTTTTTTTATTATCCTAACGGCTACTCTATGGAGGGGCCCACATTTTTCGCTTCGTTGCCATCGTCGAGAGTGAGACAGATAGGACGGGACCGGGGGGGGGGGGGATGGTGTAGCTGGCGTCGCTGGACCGAGACGGGATGGGGACGACCCCCATACCGTGTAGCCTTACTAACCCATGGTTTTCTTATGGAATATATCTTCTATATATTTTGCATATTGTATTTTCTTTATTTAGTCCGTTTGATTTTGGATTGTTTGTTATAACCTTGTTTATTACTTATCAAACAATGAGAGAGTACAAAATATACTACTGCTGCAATCCTATTTATAACAAGAATTAAAACACATGCTAAATAAAGTAGCCCACTACTTGCTCAGATATAGAACTACTCCAACGTCACCTTTTTCCCATAAACTCGATCATCTTCTAGACTAATTCATTAATATTTGACTAAAATAAAACCCAACTGACCCGTTTTATTATCCGACCCGTACTCGACCTAAACCGACCCGGAAACAAACTTATTAACCCAACAATTACCCCCTTAATCGGTTTTCGTCCTTGCTCGTTTCTTTGTCGTATTTGTTCTCTCTTCTTGCTATCCGAATCACAAAGATCCAATCTTGCTAATTACTTTAAGAACACAAAGGTCTCATCTGTTGTACTTGCTAAACTTGCTACTTTCTTACTTGTTTCGGACTTGCTTGCTTTCGAATTTTCATGCTTGCTAAATTGTTATTCCAACCAGAAAGGTTCGGTCTTGCTCTTGCTATACGAACCACTAAGGTTCGATTCTTCTTTCTTTCGGTTGTCGATTTTCTTCTTTCTTTCTGATCGACGACCATTCTTTCTTCTATCTTATCGATGCTTGCACTTT
This sequence comes from Helianthus annuus, assembly GCF_002127325.2. NCBI lineage: Eukaryota > Viridiplantae > Streptophyta > Magnoliopsida > Asterales > Asteraceae > Helianthus > Helianthus annuus. The sequence continues at coordinate 141,546,492 of NC_035438.2, read as the reverse complement.
CTTTCTTACCGCACCGGTCTCTTTCTTATTTTCTTGCGAGTCCTTCTTTCTTTCTTGCTAAGTGATGCCGGCCTCTTACCTTCTTTCTTCTTTCTTGTGGCGCCTCACCTTTCTTTCTTGCTTGCGTCCATTCTGGTTGCCTTCTCAGTCACGGTTTCAACGTAATCAGCACCCTTCCTGCTTAAATTAATTCAAGTGCATGCTTGCGTCTTTTCTTTCTTTAGTCCATTCAACAATTAATTGATAACAAATGAGGTGTGAGCTTGCCAGCTTATTTCCTTACATTTTTTGTTCAATTGGTTTGTAAGGAAGGTGGTTGTTTGCTTCACCAACATGCATGCCTAGTTAATCAATTGACGTACTTTAAATAATTGTTGCCAGAATTGATCTTTGATCTCTAGAACATGAATAACTTGTATACATAAATTGAATATTTTAGTACATGTGATGATTACAAATGAGTATTCTAAGCCCTATTTATACTAATCCAATAGTTGTGAGTAAATAGACATGTCTTCTCCTTGAAAAGTCGTGTCTTCTTGTTCATGTTGTATTGCCACAGATTCAAGAGGTGTGTCTCTAGGAAGACGTCATTTCGTTAAGTTTGTAGGTAACAAACTTTTGTTTGGTCGCATTTGGTCCTCATACTTCTATAACTACTCTAAATACAATGTAAATTATCTATTAACTATTTACCGAACATCCCTTATACTTAGGGTGTGAGGGATTAGAACTTCATTCACCCCCTAATCACAAACATCCTTGAGTTGCTTACAAGCAGTTCTTGCATTGTAGCAAACTTGACTCTTGTTATTGCCTTTGTTAATATGTTTGCCCTTTGTAGTTCTCCACTGATGTGTTCCACATTGATGTGTCCGTTTTCCACGCATTCTCTTATGAAATGATAGCGTGTGTTAATGTGCTTGCTCCTTCCATGAAAGACTGGATTCTTCATGAGTGCTATTGCAGAAATATTATCCACCCTTAGTATTATCTTCTCTTACTTCCAGCCTATAACTTTACTTAACAATCTTTTAAGCCATAGTGCTTGGCATACTGCCGTAGTGGTTGCCATGAAATCTGATTCACATGATGAAAGTAGTTTGTTGCTTTTGTATGCACCGGGTTATAGGTGATTCTCCGAAGTAGATTACTAGACTAGTTGTGCCTTTTCCTTGATCTGTGTTAACACCATAACTGTTATCACTATAACCTGTGATCTTATATCCTCCTTGCTTCTTATAGATGATTCCATGCTCCTTAGTTCATTTGATGTAACATAGTACTTGCTTCACTGTTTTCAAGTGATGCTCATTTAGTTCTTGCATGAATCTACTAAGTAGAGTGTCTGAGTAACATAGATATGGCCTTGTATGCAATAAGTACCTGAGCAGGCTTCTGTAATGTGTTGCATCTACTAGATCTCCTTCTTCAGTCTTTGTTATCTGTGTTCCTGGATTTATAGGAATCTTTGTTTCATTACAGGTTAACATATTAGCGCCCTTGAGTATCTTTTTTATATACCCTATTTGTTGCCCTTGAGTATCTTGTTTATATACCCTTTTTGCTTTATGGCCATCTCACCCCCTTACTTGAGTAACATCTATTACCAGATAGATAGTATGCTAGTAATCCTGGATAGCTCATTTCAAACTTCTTCTCCATCTGGGACTTGAAAATATCTATCTCCTTCCATGAAGTTCTAGTGACTATCAAATCATCAACGTAGACTCCAACTATCAGCGTAGAAGTCTTACTTGTCATCGTATAGATTTCTTGTTCTAAAGTACATTTCTTGAAGTTAAGTTACAAGAATCAGAAGCAAAGTTTGATGTGTAAATCCTAGCAATCGTTCATCTGGGGGAAGTCACAAGAAGTTTAGCCTCATATGGTAGTCATCACAGCTTGAAATCTTGGTTCGGTATGAAGTTGCATGAAGAAACAAGTTGAACCGGGTCTCAGAACTCTGAAAATCGCCTATGGGGAGCTCTGGAGTCGTTCTGGACGAGGTTATAATTTTCAAGTTTAGAACAAAACCTACTTTTTTCTGAAACGACACTCTCCCGGGCGTCGCGAGAGGCTTTTGTCTTCTCCGTGTGGCGCAACAGCAAGCATAGCTGGCCCCACAATTGACTCCCTCCTACGCGTCGCATTAAGCTTCTCGTACTCCCCCACGTGGCCTGAGGGAGACACTTTTATAGCACTTGTGCTGTGGGTCCCGTGTTGACCCGTCGGGCACGTTTTTTTCCTTTTACCTCGTTTAGCCCTGTTAAGTCAATAAAACCAGATGCACAATAAGCACAACATATAGATATAAAAACAACGCGTTAAACTACTAAAATGTGTAAAAAAAAATATACAACTACAGTGCGTTTTTCTCACACATCATAGCTATTTCCACTCATAATTATACCATTTTCTCTATGGTTTTGTAGGCATGAGCCAAAACTTATAGAAGCAATCTCAAAGGAGATATTTTATAAACAAACCAATGGGCCGTTAGATGTTGGTGACAACCTAGTTGGATTATACTCCCGTGCAGATCAAATGGACCTTTTGCAGCTTGTAGAGCCAGGTAAGGTTCACATGATAGGAATATGTGGTATTGGTGGAATAGGGAAAACAACAATCGCCAAAGCTGTCTTTAACCTCCTGCACAAACATTTTGAGGCATACAGCTTTTGTGAAGATATTAAAGGTGCCGAAGAACGTCATGGCTTAGTCCATCTCCAGGAAAACCTTCTTGAGAGTCTTATGCACGCAAGCAATATTAAGATACGTAGCATTGGTCACGGAGTCAGCATAATAAAGAGAAGTTTGTCAAACAAAAAGGTACTGTTAGGACCTTAATATTACTTTATTGAAAACGAGAAAATGAAATACAAAATCGCGTGATTTCCAGAAGAAACATATTTTCCCATTGAAACCTTTCTCATAGCCCTTATGTAAAGAGTTATAATTTTTTGGAAAAAAGTTGTTTCCTATTTCAGTAATGGAAATACTATCGTTTTCTTATCTATTATGAGAATACTATGAATACTGTTTTAATAGATCACACTTAATAACCCATCTGGGCAGGTACTTGTTGTACTAGATGATGTAGATGATTACAACCAATTGGAAGCTTTAGCTGGATCACCTTCTTGGTTTGGTCCTGGAAGTATTATTATAGTTACCGGTAGAGATAAACAGTTGCTGATTGCTCGTGGAGTTGAAGATATATACGAGGTTGACCTTTTACACGACTATGAAGCGCTTGAGCTTTTTAGTCTTTACGCCTTTAGAAATAAAGATCCAAAAGAAGAATTTAAAGATCTTGCTAACGAAGTAGTTAATTATGTTAAAGGACTTCCCCTTGCTCTTAAAGTTTTGGGCAGCTTTCTATTCATGAAGACTGTAAAAGAATGGGAAACTCAACTACAGAAGCTTCGCAGATCTCCTCATTCACAAATACAGCAAGTACTTCGGATAAGTTATGATGCGCTAGATTATGATCAAAGAAACATCTTCCTTGACATTTCATGTTTCTTCAAAGGGGAGAACAAAGATTATGTTATGAAAGTTTTAGATGGCTGTGATTTGTTTTTTGCAACTAATATTAGAGTTCTTATTGATAAGGCATTAGTATCAGTTTGTAATGATAGACTGGAAATGCATGATTTGATCCAAGATATGGGCAGGCAAATTGTACATGAAGAATCTGAAGAGCCTGGTAGGCGCAGCAGATTATGGTTTCCATCAGATGTATTCTTTGTATTAAACAAGGATAAGGTAAGCACTGAATATTATTTGCCTCTCCTTTTCCTCCAACTTGCTTGCCTCATTGACAAACTAAAATATCAGTAAGAAAAACAGTGCCTTCTCTTTGATAAGAATTATCATTATGTACAAGCTAATTAGTAGCCCTGAATTCATATATATATATATATATATAAATATAACACATGTTGAAATTTATCCTACATAACCCGTAATTTATCATATACAAATTGTAATTTATCCTACACTCTAAATTATTTTATTTTATTTTTTTAAAAATATATATTTTGAAGATAAGTTACAAATTTTAATGTAGTTACCTATTAAAGATGAATACTACTAATTAATGATCTTTGTAGGTTTACCATATTTCCCTTATAGTAACATTAAATACTTATATTAAATGAAGTAAAATGAATGATTTTTATTGGTTGAAATTTTTTCTTTCTTCTTCTTACAAAAAGTTTCTTCTCATTTGAACTCTCCACTATATATATATATATATATATATATATATATATATATATAGGGAAAGTATAATGTACTTCAAGGCTTAACCTACATTAACATACATGACAAAAAATATAACGTGCGTTATTATCATAGAACGTGCGTGATTATAGTCCCATGCGTGATTATGCGGTCCCATGCGTGATTATGTGGTCCCATGCGTGATTATACCCCTGATCCAACGGTTACCATTGTCTCCTACGTGATGTATGATAAGGCTTTTTGTATGTTAACCTTACTCTATATATATATATATATATATATATATATATATGATCTTGTAAAACAAAATATTACAATTACCAGATTGGAGTTAGATACTAATAGATAGAGTTGCAGAAAGAAAACGATTATTTAGATTAACTTTGTCTAATAATTCCAGCTTTTTTGTATTCATATCCGGTTCATCATGTGTTAATAACTACTTTAGAAATGTACATCCATGCACCCCTTTGTGATCTCACATTGTTTTGTTATGTTTTGCCCACACAATAGAGATACTGGGACATAAGAAATGCATGTCTCAAACATAACCAACTCGTAATGTGTATGAGAGGAGAACTTAATACTTAAGCGTGCTAATTTTTAAGATCTGTGACCTCCTAAGAAGTTTCCACATGGACAACCTAAAACAAATCAGTGAGCTTGGCAAAGCGAACAATATATTGGTTGGCATAATAGGTTGGTTGCTAAACAATTGAACTCTAATAGAAATCAAAAGATTGACATAAAGAGTTATCTTTATTGAATAGGGTTGGAAGATTCCTACAATTATCGGCCATATATTCCTACACAAACATACCATTACATTTGATCCGTAGGTAGTAATTGTTATATGACTAATAGATTTTAACAAATTTTAGTTTGAATCCGCATGGAATTCTTGCATACTTCTTCCATCACAACTCTAGTCAATAAGTGTATAGTAGTTTCATGGTTATATGTCAAATTTGAATGTTTTATCAACTTCATTAAGACAATAGACGCACATTTTGAACTCAAAACATATTGATCAAACAGGAAATTGAGATACACTTTTGTGTGTGCTAATCTTTCTTCTCCATACACGTTCTTAATATACCATACATTTATTTTTTGCTTTTAATATATAAATCTAGTTTTCTCTTTTATATACAGGGAACTGAAGCTGTTAAAGGCATAGCCTTGGATGTTTCGCGTTTAGAACTCAATATTTGTAGTGAAACCTTCAAAAACTTGAATCATCTTCGACTACTAAGCTTTCGTATCAGATCATGGAATGACCTTAGAGACCCTAATGGCAAAATACGAGAGAGCAAATTGGGCATAGAAACAAAGGTGAAGGCAATTTCTAGAAGCCTTGATCTATTGTCAAGTGAATTAAGGTTATTTTGTTGGCATGGGTACCCGTTCCAGCATTTACCATTAGCGTTCTACCCAGAGAGCCTTGTTGTTCTTGATTTGTCATATAGTTACATCAAAGAAATTTGGAGCGGATCAAAGGTATGCCTTTGACATTTCACGATCTTGTATGGATGTTAACCCACAATTTTCGACCAAGATAAGCACTTCATAAGAAAATTTTAAAATGGTGCGCTAAAATAATAGTTCTTTATCTTTCTTTTGTGGAGACGTAGGATTAAGTTTATGGACTTTTAGAAGGATGACACACATTTATGTTAAAACTTTACTTTAAGAGCTTAGGTTTTCACTTTATTTTGGTTTCCTTTGCATGTTATCCCTTGTTTGTGTGTCTATATATCTGTCCCTAGTATACGTTTTCACCAATTTCCAGTTATTGGTAGCTTACTGAGTCTATTTTAGTAGGGTTTACATAAAGCAAAACTTGAGCTTATGTGTTGGTCTATTAGAATGAGCAGGATCGGTATTGAGAGGGAGTGTGAAAATTATAATTTGCGATCGGTAAGAACAGATGTAATGAAGGGTGGTATTGATAATCTGGATGTGGTGGTTCATAGGAGATAAAAAGATATAATATTAACTTTATTACTATAAAATTATCTTTTATTTGAATTAGATTTTGAACTTTTTCTACTAATATATTAGGAAAGGTAGCTTGAAGTGCAAGGTAGATTGGTATGATTAGTGGGTCAGTTTATCATTCTTGTAATTGTGGTTTTTATATTGAGTTGATAAAAAATGTCGTACAAGGTTTGTACAGGTCTTTTTGCATATTTGGGAATTCAGGGGATTGGGTTGGAGATCAAATGCCCGGTTTATCACTTCCTTGGCACACGCTCAATTCGATGTAGGTCCCCCCATATATCCAGTCCCATGGATGGAAATTAATCCTCTCATGTTTTAACCAACATGGGGGAATGTTGACCAATTAGAAATTTTAAGATCATAAGTAACTTGAACCTTATAAAAACGTCTTTTGCATCACATTCTATGATGTTTATCATGCCTGTTTATTTTGTACACAGGGTTTCATAAAGTTGGTGTCAATGAATCTTGGTCATTGTCGTAACTTGATAAAGACACCGGATTTCACTACAACTCCGAATCTTGAAGAACTAGTACTTATCGGCTGTGAAAATTTGATCGAAATTCACCCATCGGTTGGACTGCTCACAAGCCTAGTTGTCTTAAATTTGAGAGACTGCAAACGTCTTGCGAGTCCTCCTAAGTGCACTAGATTGACATCTCTTCAAATTCTTAATATGTCTGGTTGCAAGAAATTGAATCAATTTCCTGAAGATCTTGGAAAAATGAAAGCATTAGTGGAACTTCATGCTGACAGGACTTGCATCAAGCAACTTCCCTATTCTGTATTGTCTCTTGGCAACCTTCGTGTATTAGCATTAGGCCAACGAGGAGGTATGCAAAATAACTCGTTGGGTTCTATCCGTTGGCCGTCAGTCATACCAAGCAGGACGCACCACCCACCAGGTGCAGTATTGCCTTCTTTATCCAATTTAAACAAGTTAAGGCATATAAATATTAGTCACTGTAACCTAACAGAAGCTAACCTTGATGGCATTGAATGTTTATCAATGCTTGAAACTCTAAACCTGAGTGGGAATGATTTCAAAAGTTTGCCTAGTTTATCTAAACTTGTGCGCCTTGAAACACTCGGGCTGGTTGGTTGTAAGAAGATGGAGGCTTTGCCAGAACTTCCTCCAAATATTGGATTGATTGAGGCACAGGACTGCATATCGTTGAGGGAATTACCAATGAGATCAACCATATATGAAAGTAACACTCTATGCTTCGATTTCACCAACTCTCCGAAAGTGATGGAAAATCAATCAGTTGAAAGCCTGGTTACCATGTTGCTGCCACAGGTAATCTTTCAATCCTTCACCATTCACCTTATAATATCCTATCTTGATTCTTGAAATTGTAAGTTGAACTGGGATAAGTCAACCTGTCAACACATTTTGTCCATATTTTCAAAAGGTAACAATTATTAAACAACAAATCACCAGCAGGGAAATGTCAATAATAACCAAGTTTCACCCTTATTCTATATATCCCAGTCACCCAACCTTTTTAAGAGGTTTAACATTTAAGCCTCAACATCATAAATTTTAACAAAAACTTGTAGTGCAATCTATACTGCCAGACACATATGGTGACATGGCATGCCAATTGCGTAAAATAGCTGACATGACTTCCCAGTTGTACAAAGTTGATGATGTGCCATCTCGTTAGCTTTTTTTTATACAACAGACACCCACACCATCAATTTCTACAATTGGACATTATGTCAACTAATTAACAAGTTTGATCACAAATAAAAAAAAATAAAAAAATAAAAAAAAAATAAAAACCTATCGAAATATAAATTATGTCTATTAATATCATTGTTTTGTATAGGGACGCATTGATCCTTATAAGATAGTGAGTGTACACCTTCCAGGAAGTAGAATTCCTGGGTGGTTTACTAATCAAATTGTGGGAGATTGTATAAAAGTGGAGTTACCTCCAGATTGGTGTTACGAAAAGTTCAAAGGGATAGCAATATGCCTTGTTTTTACTACCAGAAATCGCAACCGCCGCAAGAGTAACTATGGATCAGTTTGGTATACATTCAAAAACTATGATGATACCCCTATTGGTAATGTCCACTCTTTTCCAGATACTGTATATCAATACGAAAACGTAGGAATCAACTCGGACCAGATGCATCTGTGTTATCATCAATCTGGACCAGATTGGGAGAAAGCAAGAGATTTCATTTCGGTTTCATTTGACGTCTATGGTAAAGATTGTGTGGTGAAAATGTGTGGTGCGAGACTGGTGTTTGAGGAAGATGCACAAGAAGAAGAACAAGGTAGTGGTTTGAAAATGATTCAATGGCTACCTCTGCCTTCTCATGCTGAAGACTAATTATGGAATAATTTATTTCACCATAATTGTAAGTTTAAAGAAAAACATGTTATCTCTTCTCATAACTGTGTCATCTATGTTACAAAAGAAGCAATAAAATTTGTAATTAGATGATTACTCAATTGGATTGTATGATGGTTTTGGTGATCTACGGTTTTGATTCGTTATCCGAACTTTGAGACTTTCCAGCAATTGTTTCTTGAATAGGATTTTTTTTTTGTTTCATTTCTTCCCAGAAAGCTCTATCACCCCGTTTAATCATGATTGCGTCCCTATAATTTTCAGGATGCTTACAAATGTGTAAAGCACGCACTACGTCAAAATTTGGTTACGGCCACACATAAAAACTGTGACCATATGGCAACCGCCACACGAATTTTTTTCACCCTAAGTGTGACCAAAGGTCTAGTCATCGTACGGTGACGTTTGTGTAAAAACAAAACATCAGTAACTAGCGTGGAGATTTAACTCGTAACCAATTTTCAAATGAATTTTATAACAAGAACTTCACAAAGCTGAACTGAGGAACAAAGTCTACTAAAGCTTCTACTCAACAGGTTAATATGATGAAGTTCACTAGTTTGAATATGTTGGATTTATTAAACTAAGTTATGTTTATACGTTTTATTATTATTCGAACATATAATTAGAACTGCATATGATATGTATTAGTTAGGTTAATGATAAGTTTATGTAATGATCGGTAGATAAGCGGGCAAACATTTCAAATAACTGTCCTTGACAGTTACCCGCCAATTCGAACCGCCAAAAACTCGTATGTATATATTCAAGTTACCGGAAACAATGTCCGGTATCAAGACATTTCTTTACGTTACTGAGATTTGTCCATTTTCCTTTCTCTACACTTATTCATCAATATCATCTTCAATATGCACATTCAATTTGGATCGATTGCTTATGACAACACTAATCCCACACTTAATTCCGATGCACCATTGCACTCTCGTGCATATTTGTCTTCTGATTCCCTACAAAGTGGTATCAGAGCATCTAAAGAAAAGGAGAAGACGACTGAAATTCGATCATCATCTACACTATTACCGTGTCAACATTGTACAGACGAGATGAGGGGCAAGAATAAACAAAGATATCGGGAAAAGATATGTTTTTACTGTCGAATACCCGGGCACCAGATTTCTTCTTGCCTGAAGAAGGAAACCGATGAAGCAACCCAACTTATCCAGCAGGCAGTAAACACGGGGATACAGAACAAAGAAGTAGGAGTCAAAGATCATCAGGAGATGATCGTTGTCGGTACCGAAGGAGGCCTCTGGAGTGACATATGGTACGTAAGTTCTGTGTTTAAACATCACATGGCCGGAAATCTAAATGTGTTTAAACGCATTAAACACATCATTGGGGTTGATACACAAACGGGAGAGAGCAATTTCTTGTTCACACGGGGGGTTGGTTTGGTAGAAATCAAAACAAGTAATGAGATCATGAAAATTCAAAGTGTTCTTTACTCTCCGGAATTAGACCGAAACATTTTAAGCATGAATCAATTGACTATGCAAGGTTTCACTGTCAATAAAGATGGTGATACTTGTAGAATTTTTCCCATGTTTTCTTTTCCGGTGAATAACATGGTGAATGAAGAGAGTGGGTTATCAAGGGAAGAAGAGATTGGGTTAAAAGAAAAGCAAAACATAATTGAAGAAGGGGTATTTGATGAAGATTTCAAACAACGTTACTTGAATTCCTATTTCGAAGAACTTCATCTGTCTTCACAAGAGACAGATTGGAGTATTATGATCGTTATGGCTATGGAATTCAATGAATTTGAAGACTGTAGAGCGTTTATGAACTTACTGGATGATCGAGATTTTGTTTTCAAGTATAAACATATACTCGATTCAAAGTTTGAAGAACTGGTTAAATGGTTTCTATTCGAATATATGGGAATCTCAACAAGGCCGGTTCCACCAATTGCTTCACACAAGAGAAAGATTAACTTATTGAGTCTGTACTTGTTGGTGGCTGTGGACGGGGGTTACAGGAATGTAACAACAGAGAACTTGTGGCCTGCAATAGCAAAGGATCTAGGATTCGATTATGAAGACGGAGATTACATGAGAGTCACATATGCCATGTATCTAGATATCCTAGAGTATTATTACAATTTCAAAGAAGTTCAAAAGAAAGTGCAGGACAAGGAGACAGTCTTAGAAGAAGGAAAGTCCACCGGTGGCTGCCATGAAAGATCAACAAGTGCAGGAGAGGCTCAACAAGAATCTGCAGGGACTGCACAAGTCGCATTATTTGCAGGTATTGATGATGAAGACTGGAATCAAGGCAAAAGAAGGAAACGCTTCAATTTCAACTATGCAAGATGGGCTGTAGATGAAGCAAATCGAAGCGTTTTGGATCAAGCTCGGAAACATAACCTAGTTTAAGGGGGGTTATGTTGGATTTATTAAACTAAGTTATGTTTATACGTTTTATTATTATTCGAACATATAATTAGAACTGCATATGATATGTATTAGTTAGGTTAATGATAAGTTTATGTAATGATCGGTAGATAAGCGGGCAAACATTTCAAATAACTGTCCTTGACAGTTACCCGCCAATTCGAACCGCCAAAAACTCGTATGTATATATTCAAGTTACCGGAAACAATGTCCGGTATCAAGACATTTCTTTACGTTACTGAGATTTGTCCATTTTCCTTTCTCTACACTTATTCATCAATATCATCTTCAATCTTCAATATGAACATTCAATTTGGATCGATTGCTTATGACAACACTAATCCCACACTTAATTCCGCTGTACCATTGCACTCTCGTGCATATTCGTCTTCTGATTTCCTACAGAATAACACTACTTTCTATTAAAGGTTAATGTGTTATATTTTAGTAGATTGACAGCTTAATACTTTTAATTGCAGGTTAATATTGTTTGGCGTATATCTCTACAATTACATTAAAGGTTACTATTTTTCGACAATACTCTTCATAGCCTCCACACTATAATATCAATGCAATGTAAGCATTTCTAGGGGAAAAGAAGGCAGCATGTGATTTCTGAATTCTTTTCAATGCATGTGACTCAAAAAATGTGTGATCAAGATTTCTTTGGCGTTTAAGTTTCTGCAACATATTGTATGTGAATTCTCCACAAAAGGAAGTCCACCGTGTTGTCTAGTATAGAGAACAAACACAGTGATTGGGGTTTGAATTGTATTGAGATTGTATTGTACAAAAAAATAGGGTTACAAAAGAGGTGTTTATATAGAACACCAAGTTACATATTTAGCCCCTACACTACGACACCTCATTTATTTTCCGACATTCCCCCTCAAGTTGAGTAGTGGGATCACCACTACTTAACTTGCTCAAGCAACTACTGAACACATTCCCGTTGCCAGCTTTTGTTAGAATGTCTGCGAGTTGATCTTTTGACTGGACATACATGAGCTCTATGACACCTTCCTCCAATTTCTCCTTGATGAAGTGTCGATCTACCTCCACATGTGTTGTTTGATCATGTTGGACTAGAATTTCTGAGATCTATATAGCAGCTTTATTGTCGCACATGATTTTGGTTGCTGTAGTAGGAAGAAAGCCAATCTCAGTTAGGAGCTTGCGAATCCACAGAATCTCTGCTAGGCCCCGTGCAACCCCTCAGAATTCGGCTTCTGCACTAGATAGGGCAACTACCTTTTGATTTTTACTTCTCCAGGTAACTAGATTTCCTCCGACCATGGTGAAGTATCCTGAGGTTGACCTTCTCGTTCCTTTATCCCCTGCCTAGTCGGCGTCTGTATAAGCTTGGATTTCTAAGTGCCCATTTGATTTAAACAGTATACCATGACCTGTTGTTCCCTTGAGAAACTTGATGATTCTTAATACTGCTTCCATGTGACTCGCTTGGGGCTGGTGCATAAACTGACTCACCACTCCTACTGCATAAGCTATATCTGGACGAGTGTAGGAGAGGTATATCTGTTTTCCCACCATTCATTGATATCTCTCTGTATCTGCTAGTTCTGCTCCATCTTCAATGTGTAGGCCGTGATTAACCACCATTTGGGTGTCCGCCGGTCTGCACTCAATCATTCCGGTTTCGGCTAGCAGATCAAGGATATATTTCTTCTGACAGATAAAAATCCCTTGTTTAGATCTCAGAACTTCAATTCCAAGAAAGTACTTCAATCTTCCCAGATCTTTCATCTCGAATTTCGAAAAAAAGTTTATCTCTTAACATTGACATTTCCTCTTCATCGTTTCCCGTAAGTATCATGTCATCAACGTAGATAATCAAGCAGGTCACTAGACTGCCCCTACGTTTCAAAAATAGGGTATGATCAGAGTTGCTTTGTTTGAAGCCGTATTTCTTCATAGCAAGGGTAAACCTTCCAAACCAAGCTCTAGAAGACTGCTTAAGCCCAGACAGAGATTTCTTCAACCGACACGTTTCTCCAGCCTTGAAATTCTCATTGAATCCCGGTGGAGCGTCCATATAGACCTTCTCGTTCAGTTCTCCGTGAAGGAAGGCATTTTTTACATCAAATTGATGAAGAGGCCAACCTTTATTGGCATCTATTGAAAAAAGAACTCTGATTGTATCGATTTTGGCTACTGGGGAGAAGGTTTCAGAGTAGTCAATTCCATAAGTCTGAGTATAACCCTTTGCAACCAACCGTGCTTTGTATCTTTCGATCGTGCCATCAGGTCTGTGTTTGACTGAGAACACCCACCGACATCCCACTGGTTTCTTTCCTGGTGGAAGGGTGTATTTCTCCCACGTGTTATTCCTCTTGAGTGCTTTCATTTTGGTCTCCATGGCCTTTTTCCATTCTTCAGATTTCACGGCTTCCTGTGTTGTAGATGGCATTTGTTCAGAGCACAAGGCAGCGGCAAACGCTTTGGCTTCCTTAGATAAGTTTCCAGTGGAAATGTTTGCTACATGATACCTAGAACTTGGACCCACCTTTTCTAGAGAGTATCTCTTAGGAGGAACTCCTCTATTTTCTCTTGGAGGAAGAGAATATCTTCCGGTTGTCTCTGCTGCACCTGGTTCAACATGTTCGTTCTCTGGTTCAACATGTTCAACATGTTCTGTAGGTTCGGTGGTTGTCGGTTCTGTGTGTTCCCCTGTTGTCTCATAGTTATAAGACTTAGAACATTCAGAGTTCTCATTATTTCTTACCTCTAGTATCACGTTGGATGGACTTTCTTCAGTGGTACTGTGCTCCGCAGATTGTGTTGCTCTGTTTGAAGGACTCAAAGTACTATGATGGTTTTCTGTTGTTACTTCTTCAGATGAGGGAAAGTGGGTTAGCCAACTCAAAGTGTCTATACATTCATTCTCCCCCTAACCACTGAGTTGGGTGTTATAAAAGTATTTTGTTTCAAGGAAGTCAATATTCATTGTGGTGAACATTTGATGAGTGTTTGGATTATAACACCGGTAACCTATTTGATCGATCCCATAGCCGACAAATACACATTTCTAAGCACATGGGCCAAGCTTGTTTCGATTGGTTTCGGGTATGTGAACAAATGCTGTACACCCGAAGATTCGAGGTTCAAGTGTAAGAGGATGGGGAATACTAGCAGACTTAGATAGACAATCTAAGGGAGTCTTAAATTTAAGAGCTTTTGTGGGGAGTCGATTTAGGAGGTACACGGAGGTTGCAACCACCTCCGGCCAGAAAGATTTAGGTACCTGAGATTCAATTAAAAGAGCTCGAGTCATTTCAAGAATAATACGGTTTTTCCGTTCGGAAACACCGTTTTGTTCAGGGTATGAGCACAAGAGGTTTGATGAATTAATCCTTTGGTTTTAAAGAATTGTTTCATGGATGTATTGACAAATTTCCCCCATTGTCGGATCGAAGGATTTGGATTTGAGTTTGGAATTGAGTTTGAATCATAGCATAAAACGTGATAAATTTCTCGTAAACTTCGGCTTTGTTTTTTTAAAAAATATACCCATGTCATGCGAGTGCAATCATCCACGAATAGTATAAAGTACCGAAGACCCTGCCCCCCCTATCACAGGAGTAGGACTCCACACATCAGAGTGGATTAGTGAAAAAGGTGAAGCAACTTTCGTATTGCTAGGTTTGAATGGTTGTCAATGGGTTTTAGCATGAAAGCAGGTTTCAAAGTCTATTTTCCAATTTGAAAGGAAGAGTTTTGGAAACAAAAGGTGCGAATAGCCAACGGATGGGTGTCCCAAACGTCTACGCCATAGACAAGCTTCCCGGTTTTCGGTTCCATGTGCCAACATCACAGTACCCTGTTGAGCCACTTCATCCACATAGTATAATCCTTGGCGCTCAGTAGCACGTCCAATAATCACACCCGTCCTGATATCCTGTAGAAGGCAAAAAGTTGGGTGCATTAGTGCCGTGCAATTTCATAGTTGGTGAAATTTCAATAGTCCCTCCTCCTTTTACTTGCATCGTTCCATTGTTTACGTTATGGATTTGAGTTTTTTGAGGATTGGACATTGACTGTATGTCCACTGGTTCAAATTTCATGGTGTCAGTGGCACCAGAATCGAATATCCAAGAACTGTTTTTTCCATGATTGATTTCCATCTTTTTTTTACTGATCTGGCGTATTTATCAAATACGCTAGATACTTGATCTCACGTTCAAGATTTAAAAAACTGCCCAATTTCGCTGGAAGCTAGTAAACACGCCGTCAAAGTAACGTTATTAAACGCATAACTAACCAAGCATATTTATCAAATACGTTGGACACTTGAACTCGCGTTCAAGATTTTCGTTCGGAATACCGTCACTAGGTAGCGAAGTTATCTTTATCGGCGTATTTATTAAATACACCGGCAACTTGAACTCGCGTTCAAGATTTAAAATCGTCCAGAACCTTTAACAAATCCACCCAGGGTTTGGGCGTATTTATCTCAACAAAGCGGCGTATTTATTAGTGGCGTATTTATCACTGTTGAACAATGACAACAGCGTATATACTACAAATCTTCTTCTTAGTAAATCAGCCAAACTGAATCCTTCTTTCTTCTACTATGAAACAAAGTTGAACCATAAAATTTTAACCTCAGCCGCACAATAGATTGTTCTTCTTCTCCTTCTTCGTTAATACGAGCAACAACAACAAACATTTCGTTTGGTTCAACTTTGATAGATCTGATTCAACAAATCTTCATTTGAAGATTATGATCGGTGTGTATGACGAATCAAAGGACCTGTTAAAAAAAAACTGCCAACAACAACACACGATCGACATGCATTTGCTGAACAAAGTGGCGGCTGGATTTAGGGTTGTAGGGTTTTTCTGATCGAAGATGGGATATTAGGGTTTTGCTAACAAAAACGGTGAGGACGACTGCTAATTGAATGACTGCTACTGCTGCTGAAGATGATGGATCTGCTACTGACAGGTTCGGAGTTGATTTTGATTTTTGATTTTGATTATCAAGTTTTGTTCTGGTTTGAGGTTGGATTGGCTTGGGATAGATTGTAGATGTTGAGCAAAGTGTTCAGGAATTAGAAACACTACTCTGATACCATGTTGTCTAGTATAGAGAACAAACACAGTGATTGGGGTTTGAATTGTATTGAGATTGTATTGTACAAAAAAAATTAGGGTTACAAAAGAGGTGTTTATATAGAACACCAAGTTACATATTTACCCCCAACACTACGACACCTCATTTACTTTCCGACACACCGACTGGATTGGTTTGGCCAGCTTTAAGGATCCATGTAGCGGACTTCAACCGTCCCCCACATGTCGATCAACACATTTTTGAAGTCTTGAAATTGATTTAGCGGACTTAGTAGTCCTAACACTGATATGGCGGACTTGCCATGTACAAAACTGCAACACATCTGATATTCTGACTCCTGCAAACATGAATTGTCGGTGTATATTGTAAAACTCAATCTCTTAATTATAAAAATACAATATGTTTACAATATATAGAGATTGAAATAACCTATACTAGGAAACCGAATAATACAAATTTAATACAATTAATACACATAATCGTAGAGAAGATTTTATAAATCATTAGCATGATTTACGTTATGCTTTTACCCCCCGTCAATCGAAAAGGTGGGGGACCAATACGAAGCAAGCCACGAAGTTTTTCAAAGAGGGGCCTTGAGAGACTTTTAGTGAAGATATCCGCAACTTGGAGATTGGATGGAACAAATTTTGTATGGAGACGACCAGAGGAAACAAGCTCAGGCGCAAAATGATAATCAATGTCGATATGCTTTGCACGTTTTTGTGAAACCGGGTTTTGACTTAGAAAAATAGCACTCTTGTTGTCACAAAGCAAAGTCGGACGAGCCATAGGTAGAGCGTGTAGTTCTCGAAGAAGGTGAGTAAGCCAGATGATTTCAGCTGGAGTATTGGCCATGGAACGATATTCAGATTCACAAAACTGGAGCGAGAGACTGTAGGTTGGTTCTTCGCACTCTAGTAAACCAGATTGCCACCCAAATAAATAGCATAACCGTAAGTGGAGCGTCTGGTTTCAATACAACGGGCCCAGTCTGCATCAGAGTAGCCAACGATGGTTGTTGAAGTTGGTTTGGAGAAGGTTAACCCAAAGGCAATTGTACCTTTAACATAACGTAGTATCCGTTTAACCAATTGAAAATGACAAGTTGTAGGGGCCTGTAGATGTTGACTGGCTTGATTTACTGCATAAGAGATGTCTGGTCTGGTAATGGTGAGATACTTGATAGCTCCAACTAGAGACCTGTAAAGAGTAGGATCATGAAACGGAACACCCTTGCTAAGAAAAGTATCAGTGGTCGCAAGAGGAGTGGCAACAGGTATGGAATTTAACAGACCAACACGAGACAAAATGTCATGTGCATATTTAGCCTGACTGAGAAAGAGACTGGCATCAGAGTGAGTAACTTCAAGACCCAAGAAGTAACCGAGTGGACCCAAGTCTTTGACTGAAAATTCTTTATGCAGGCGAGCAACAAAGGACGTAATAAAAGAGGAATCACTACCAGTGATGATGATGTCATCCACATACACAAGAAGATAAACAATGGCTTTTGTTGTCTTATAAATAAAAAGTGATGGATCCGCTTGACTGCAAACAAAACCATATGATGTTAAGAAGGTGCTTAGTCGTTGAAACCAGGCTTGAGGCGCCTTTTTGAGACCATAAAGAGCTTTCTGTAGACGACACACATGATTAGGAAATCTCGCATCAATAAAACCCATAGGTTTTTCCATGTATACCATTTCAGAAAGATTGCCATTTAGAAAAGCATTGCGCACATCCAATTGACACAGTGACCAACCATAAGTAGTAGCAAGAGATAAAACAACACGGACTATAGAGGCTTTGACAACAGGACTAAAGGTGTGAGAGAAATCAAGTCCTCAAACCTGAGTGAAACCTTGGGCCACCAAGCGAGCCTTGTATCGATCTATGGAACCATCTGCTTTGTATTTTGTTCTGAAAATCCACTTAGATCCAACAATGTTTGCACCTGTACACTTAGATCCAACAATGTTTGCACCTGTAGGTCGTGGAACAAGTACCCAAGTGTTGTTAGATTTTAACGCCTGGAGCTCCTCTTCCATTGCCTTCACCCATTTAGAGTGTTTTCCTGCTGATTTGTAACCACGGGGATCATGAGCTGCAAGTAAAGCATGATGTAACGAACCTGAAAATAATGACAAGTTAGCATAATATATGGGCTTTAAAATGCCGTTTTTCGATCGTGTTCTCATAGGATGAGATGGCATCGGTTGAGAATGACTTGGAAGGTTCTGGATCGGATGAGGCTGTCACATCAGTGAACAGTGATGTGACAGCGGGTATTTATAGTGTGAGAGTGAGTAAGGCGGTGCAAATGTGATCGATCGGATGGCTGCTGATCGGATGACTTTCCGGTTGAATGACTATTCGATCGGATGATCATCCGATCGGATGTCCATTCGGACAGCCAATACTCGTTTGCTAGTTTTCTGATTTTGGTTCATTTTGCGAGCTAGATTAAGCATTGTGTTGCGTATTATTGTGGGTAACCATTACAATGGTATAATTGTATAATTAATACAAAAGTTTCCGTGTTTCAAGTTGCGTTCAAGTTAGGTTCACGTCTAATAAGTTTCAAGTATCTAAACATCAAGAATCGAAGTATCAAGTATCAAAGTACCAAGTCTCTCGTTTAATAAAGAATCCAACTTTCTCGTTCAATAAGTATCAAGTTTCACGCATCAAAGTTTCTCGTTCCATTAAAGTATCAAGTATCAAAGCCTCTTGTTTAATAAGTATCCAACATAACAAGTGTCAAGTTTCAGGATTCAAGTTTCATAGTATCAAAAGAGTCTAGATTCAAAGTATCACAAGATCATAAGGGTCAAGTATCATGAGTCAAGTTTCACAAAATACCACATCGAGTAAAGTTTCACATAGTTTAACATAGTTTAAGGCTCAAATAGGGAACACCAAATATTACAGGGACTAGACTTGCCAAAAGATAAAAGATTCAAAACGCAGGGCATTACAGTGTCCCATCCTTTAGGAGATTTCGTCCCCGAAATCTAAGAGGAAGACTGTTCGAAGAGCTGTGGATACTTGGTCTTCATCTCACTCTCGAGTTCCCAAGTAAATTCGGCGCCACACTTTCCTTCCAATCTTACCTTAACTATGGAAATCTTGATGCGCCTCAACCGCTTGGTACCTCGGTCCATGATTTCGATCGGTTTCTCCACAAAATGAAGAGTCTCATTTATTTGCAAGTCTTCGATGGGAACCTGAAGTTCCTTGTAGGCTAAGAACTTCCGAAGATTAGATACGTGGAACGTCGGATGTACATTGCTAAGCTCTTGTGGCAAATCGAGTCGGTAAGCCACCTTGCCAATCCTTTCGAGAATCTTGAAAGGACCCACACAACGAGGGGCAAGCTTTCCCTTTTTACCAACACGTATAACTCCTTTCCAAGGAGATACCTTGAGCAGAACGTGATCACCAACATTGAACTCCAAAGGCTTATGCCTTTTTTAGCATAACTCTTTTGTCTACTCCTAGCCTTGATCAAGTTATCGCGGATCTGAAGAATCTTATCCGTCATCTCTTGAATGATTTCAGGGCCTGTCAGTGGCTTGTCACCAATCTCATGCCAACTGAGTGGAGATCAGCACTTGCGACCATATAAAACTTCGAAAGGAGCCATCTGAATACTAGAATGATACCTGTTGTTGTACGAGAACTCGATCAATGGTAAATGTACATCCCAATTACCACCAAAGTCAATGACGCAAGAACGGAACATATCCTCTAGGGTTTGAATAGTGCGTTCAGTCTGTCCATCCGTTTGAGGATGAAAGGCTGTACTAAGATTCAAGTGAGAACCCATAGCGGACTGAAAAGTTTGCCAAAGACGTGAAGTAAAACAACCATCACGGTCAGAGATTATGTCAATGGGTATACCATGATGACATATGATTTCGTCCGTGTAGATTCGGGCAAGTTTGCCCACTTTGAAATCTTCACGAATAGGAAGAAAGTGGGTTGATTTGGTCAAACGGTCTATGATAACCCATATACTATCATGATCGGCAGGTGTTCGAGGTAGCTTAGTTATAAAGTCCATAGCGATACTATCCCATTTCCAAACAGGGATTTCGGGTTGTTCAAGAAGACCTGAAGGATGTTGATGTTGGGCTTTAATCTTAGAGCAGGTAAGGCACTTCGAAATGTAAGCAGCGATATCTTTCTTCATGCCAGGCCACCAATAAGTCATACGCAAATCATGGTACATCTTATCAGCACCAGGATGAATAGAGTATCGAGATTTGTGAGCCTCATTCATAATGAGTTCACGAAGATTATCGTGATCAGGTACCCAGATGCGATTGAGATAGTATTGAAGTCCGTCAGACTTAGTTTCTAGCTGATCGGTAGAAGCACCACGTATTTCAACACTTAGACTTCCTTCATTGACTGACGAGTACTGAGCTTCACGGATACAAGCATGAAGATCACTAGTGATCTGAGAACAGAGAACGCTACTAGCGTGAGTCTTACAACTAAGAGCGTCAGCCATGACATTCGCCTTGCTAGGATGATAGAGAATCTCGCAGTCGTAGTCGTTAAGCAATTCTACCCATCTTCGCTAACGCATATTCAGTTCCTTTTGGATAAAGATGTGCTGCAGGCTCTTATGGTCAGTGAAAACCACACACTTAGAACCATATAGGTAGTGTCACCAGATCTTTAACGCAAAAACAACTACGCCAAGCTCTAAATCGTGGGTAGTGTAGTTTTTCTCATGTATCTTGAGCTGTCGGGAGGCACAGGCGATGACCTTGTCCCGTTGCATGAGCACACAGCCTAGGCCACGGTTTGAGGCATCACAGTATACCACAAAATCATCATTCCCATCAGGGAGAGCAAGTACAGGAGCGTTACAAAGTAGGTTCTTAAGAGTTTGAAAGGATTCCTCTTGCTCGGGACCCCAAGCAAAAGGTTTCTCTTTCTGAGTCAACGAAGAAAGAGGAATGGCGATCTTTGAAAAGTCCGAGATGGATCGACGGTAGTAACCCGCCAATCCTAAAAAGGAGCGAATCTCAGATGCAGATTTAGGCGTACTCCAATTCTTCACAGCTTCGATTTTAGAAGGGTCAACATGAATTCCTTGTTTGCTAACAACATGCTCGAGAAATTGTATCTCATCAATCAAAAATTCACACTTAGAAAACTTCGCGTACAAACGTTCACCACGTAAAAGTTCCAACATGAGTCGTAAATGTCGTTCATGATCAGCTCGAGTTTTAGAATAAATAAGAATATCATCAATTAAGACTATCACAAAACGATCCAGATAAGGTTTACAAACACGATTCATAAGATCCATGAACACGGCGAGTGCGTTGGTCAAACCAAAAGGCATAACCACGAACTCGTAGTGCCCATAACGAGTGCGAAAAGCGGTTTTGGGGATATCTTCTTCGAGAACACGGAGCTGATGATAGCCAGATCGAAGGTCGATTTTAGAGAAACAACTCGCACCTTGTAGTTGGTCAAATAGATCATTGATACGAGGGAGAGGATAACGATTCTTAATGGTGAGTTTATTAAGTTCACGGTAGTCCATACACATACGAAGCGAACCATCTTTCTTCTTGATGAATAGCACCGGAGCACCCCACGGGGAGGTACTTGGACGTATAAAGCTTTTGTCGAGTAGTTCTTGCAGTTGACTAGATAATTCTTGCATCTCAGAAGGTGCAAGTCGGTAAGGAGCTTTGGCAACAGGAGTCGATCCAGGTATAAGATCGATACGAAAATCAACAGATTGAGGAGGAGGAAGACCAGGAAGATCCTCAGGAAAGACATCAGAGAAATCACACACTACTGGAACATCACTTACGCTCTTTCCCTTGCCCTTTTGTTCCACTATGTGGGCCAAGAAGGCAAAGTACTGTTTACGTAAGCATTTGTTCGCTTGAGTGCACGACATCAACTTCAGTCCTCTAGAAGGTTGGTCTCCATAGACGTGCAAAGTATCTCCAGAGGGGAGAGGTAAATGAACGTACTTCTCGTGACAAGCGATCTAGGCATAGTTCTTATGCAACCAATCCATGCCAATGATGATGTCGAAACTACCCAAATGCATGGGTATGAGATCAATAGTGAAAACATGATCGTTAAGAGTCAGGGAATAATCACGGAGAATAGAATCAACCAGGATAGACTTACCATTGGCAATCTCAACAGAGAACGACTTAGGTAGTTTAGAGCGTGCACAGTTTAACAAGGATTTAAATTCTACGGACACAAAGCTTCTGTCGGCACCAGTATCAAATAGTATCGAAGCGTAAAGTTTATTGACGAGAAACGTACCATTAACAACATCATTGTCGTTACGAGCCTGGTTTACATTGATGTTGAGCGCTCGCCCACGAGTGGCTTGTTGTTGCTCCTGATTCAGCTGGGGACATTGGTTACGGAGATGAGTAGTGTCTCCACACTTGTAGCATTCTCTCACATTTTCTGGTTTCGGGTTCAGCTGAGCTGGCTGAGCTGGTTGAGCTGGATGGGGGCTTGCTGCACCTGATTGGCTTGACGGCAGTAGGGTGTCGTGTGACCAGAGCGATTGCAATTGGTACACAGACGGCATGCAGAGTTGGTCAGGTGATGAAAGTTGCAAGTGGCACACTTGGGATGAACCCCTGTGTACCTCTTGGCGTTTTCTGGAGCAGGTGGGTTAGCAGCTGTAGGCACAATGGCATTGCCAACAGGGTTTGCATTTGCAGCAGGGATAATGGCATTACAGCTAGAACCTTGAGACTTTCGTTTCTTGTTCTTGCTGCCACTTGGCTGCTGAGTGATTTGATTTGCAGGCTTGGATGGAGCAGAGTTTCCAGATTGTTTATCACGAGCGCGATTGTTGTTCAAGCTTGCTGCCAGGTGGTAAACTTCTTCAATAGTGTCAAGTTGAGCTGCTTCAATGGCGTCACACATAGCAGGAGGTAACCCATGAATGTACTTGGTGATCATGCATTTAGGAGTAGACACCAGGTGTGGTACAATGATGCTGAGTTGCTTAAAACGGGTAGTATAAGCCAGGTTGTCGTCACCCACTTCTTTCAGATGCTAGAACTCGTCCTCAAGTTTCTCCTGTTCATGCGGAGGGCAGAATTCAAGCATCATTATTTCCCTAACCTCTGCCCAAGGTAAAGCATAAGCTTCATCGTTGGAGCGGATGTTCCTCTCATTTTCCCACCATTCTAGAGCTCTTCCTTGAAACATGCCAGTTGCACTCCTAGTCCTTAAGTGTTCTGGGCACTCACTATTGATGAAAGTAACCTCAATTCTGTCAAACCACTCAAACATCGCAGTCACCGCATCACTGCCCATCAAAGGCTTAGGGTTGCAAGAGACAAAGTGTTTGTAGTTAAAGCTCACAGGCTTTGGTTTGTCTGCTTTTGAGTCGAAAGAGGAGGGAGGAGTGTTTGATCCCTGGATCTCAGAGACGATCTAGGGAACAATGCGTGCGATCTGGTCGGCCATAAAAGACATCATCTTTTTATGTGTTGGCCTTGACCTCTTGTGTGGATCGGAGAGACAGCTTGACGACATCTAAAGAACCAGAGTAAGAATCGGGTAAGACTCGATCACAAAGTTTCGCCTAAATATCACAGTTTCACGAACGTGTAGCACAGCATAAAGTTTCACATGTTTGCATAAAGATTCAAGTTGTTTCACACATCACCAAAACGTTCAACAAGTTTCACATTGTTTAGTAGTATAATACGTTCAACATATTTCACATAGTTTGATCAAATAGTTTCACATAGTATATCGTTCAATCATGTTTCCCATAGTTTAATCAAGATTCCCACGTAGTATAGCATAACTGAGTAAAGCATCATAAATTTAGTTTGATCCTGAGAGATTATCATTATTGTTTTAGATTGCGGAGATACGTGCGATTCGTGTAAAAGTCTCGAAACGAACAAAGTATCAAGTATAAAACCTCATGTAAAATCGAGATAACATAAAAGATAGGCTCATAAAACATAGGATTGTTCCGGGTAGAGGAACGTTGACTAACCAAAGTAAATCGAACCCCTTTTGAATTAAGACAACGCGTCTTGGCTTACTTAGACAAATACGTCATCGATGTTAGGCCTACGATATTTGTCCTTTTGGTCACCCAAAAAAAACTTACAATGGTGTAAAACTAAAATGGGATATACCGGGCTAGGATTCGAGTTACAAGAACAAGGGCCAAGCCAACCACCCAAGAATGGAATCGTCGAGCGAAAACACTTGATAACCTCCTGGAAGCAGCTTTTCTTGCCACCAGACCTTTATCCATCAATTCGGAATTTCATGCCGTCTCTAAACACATTCCTTAAATTGTAGCCATTTTTTAGTGTTTATTTTTTGGTGTCTAATCCGCATATATATCACCATTGCTCTTGATTTTCTTGACTGTATATCTCTTAAGTGTCAACATATACACGTGTGATTTAGTTTAAGAAGATTTTTCAATGCCGAGAACCTCGATCAGTGAGTAAAAAAGGCATAAGGTTCACAATGGTGTAAAACTAAAATGGGATATATCGGGCTAGGATTCGAGTTACAGGAACAAGTGTCAAACCAACCACCGAAGAATGGAATCGTCGAGCGAAAACGCTTGACAACCTCCAGGAAGCAGCTTTTCTTGCCACCAGACCTTTCTCCATCAATTAGGAATTTGATGCCGTCACTAAACACATTCCTTAAAATTGTAGCCATTTTATGAGTGTTTATTTTTTGGTGTCTAATCCGCATATATATCACCATTGCTCTTGATTTTCTTAACTGTATATCTCTTAAATGTCAACATATACACGTGTGATTTAGTTTACGAAGATTTTTCAATGCCGAAAACCTCGATCAGAGAGTAAAAAGGGCATAAGGCTCACAATGGTGTAAAACTAAAATGGGATATACCGGACTAGGATTCGAGTTACAGGAACAAGTGTCAAACCAACCACCAAAGAATGGAATCGTCGAGCGAAAACACTTGACAACCTCCTGGAAGCAGCTTTTCCTGCCACCAGACCTTTCTCCATCAATTAGGAATTTGATGTCGTCACTAAACACATTCCTTAAAATTGTAGCCATTTTTTGAGTGTTTAATTTTTGATGTCTAATCCGCATATATATCACCATTGCTCTTGATTTTCTTGACTGTATATCTCTTAAATGTCAACATATACACGTCTAATTTAGTTTACGAAGATTTTTCAATGCCGAGAACCTCGATCAGAGAGTAAAAAAGGCGTAAGGTTTACAATGGTGTAAACTTAAATGGGATATACCGGGCTAGGATTCGAGTTACAGGAACAAGGGCCAAACCAACCACCCAAGAATGGAATCGTCGAGCGAAAACACTTGACAACCTCTTGGAAGCAGCTTTTCTTGCCACCGGACCTTTCTCCATCAATTAGGA
The DNA here is from genome assembly GCF_002127325.2 of Helianthus annuus. Classification (NCBI taxonomy): domain Eukaryota; kingdom Viridiplantae; phylum Streptophyta; class Magnoliopsida; order Asterales; family Asteraceae; genus Helianthus; species Helianthus annuus. The sequence goes on along the minus strand of NC_035438.2, from coordinate 141,520,934 downwards.
ATTTGATTCCATCACAAAACACATTCCTTAAATTGTAGCCATTTTTTGAATTTTAATTTTTTGGTGTTTAATCGGCATATATATCACCATTGCTCTTGATCTTCTTTACTGTATATCTCTTAAATGTCAACAGATACACGTGTGATTTAGTTTACGAAGATTATTCCATACAAGTATATATAGGACTTAATGATTATCGGCCCATTAGCTTGGTTGGCGTGATTAATAAAGTTGTTTCTTATGTAAATGGGGTTGGAGGTACAAGCATGAGAAAGAGAACATGTGGGTTAAAGTGGTGGATGCCATCCATCTCGGGGGGTCGGGATGGTCATTTCTCCCGGTTAAGAGGTCTATTGGTGGCATGTGGCATAACATTGTTTCGGCCATAAATAAACCTTTCTTGGGTAAACCTCCTCTCCGCAACTTCTTTAGGGGGGTGGTTGGCAGAGGTGATCAAATTCTTTTTTAGCTCGATCCTTGGCTGGATAATGTTCCGCTGAAGTGCCTTTACCCAAATCTATTCTCTTTGGAGATGGTAAAAACGTGCACGCTTCAGGACCGTCTGTCTGAATGGGGAATAGCTGTGGAAACACGATTCGGACTTGGAGGAGGAGGTGGCGGAGCTAAACTCTCTTTTTTCGGCGATAGCCTCGGTTTCTTTGGTCGACAGAAAGGATGGATGGAGATGGTTGGCTGATAATTCTGGTTCTTTTTCGGTCAATTCGGTTAGAAAAGCCTTGGTGGGTCTCTCAGATATAAGTGTAGGGTATGTGATGGATTGGTGTAGATGGGTCCCTAGCAAATGCAACATCCTCGTTTGGAGAGCGGAAATGAATAGGATTCCCACTGCGGATGCTTTGTTAAGAAGGGGTATCATGGTCGGAGAAGGGTTATGTCCTTTTTGCAAAACGGATTCCGAGTCGGTGGATCGTATCTTCACTTCGTGCATCTTTGCGGTGGTCTTATGGCAGAAAATTAGTCGGTGGTGTCGCATCCCCCCTATTTTTGCTTTTTCGTTTAAAGTCCTTCTCAAGATACACAAAGGAGGCCATATCGGTGTTAGTGAGCGGTCCGTGATTCAAGGCATTATCATTATCTCTTGCTAGTGTATTTGGTTGGCTCGTAACAAGTCATCTTTTCTAATTTGGAAATCAAGGTCGACAACGTATTTAGTGAGGTTAAGTCGCTTGGCTATCTTTGGTTTAAGCATAGATCAAGGCGTAGTGCTTTTTTATGGTCGGATTGGTGTAATTTTGTAGATATGTAGGGTGTGTTTGTTTGTTTTTCCCGGCTCGATCTTCGGGCTTGGGATTGTGTTTTAATGAAGTTTTCCTTTGAGAAAAAAACATAAGATAATTAGGCAGAAAATTAATGAGGAGGCCAGTGGTCTCAACTCTCAAGCCATTTGATAGATCAAGGCGTAGTGCTTTTTTAAGTCATTTCTTGTTAATGTTTCCGATACGTATTTGGTTTAATAAACGGTTTTCATATTTTATCTATAGTTATGGGGAAAAAACCAGTCGCTAGATTTGGGTTTGTTTAAGGTTAATGTCTATAGATTAAATGTCCATAATCCTATTATACATCACATATATCATAAGCTAATGTTTACAAAAGTACAAGAAAATAGTTTGCATTTCTAGTAATAAGCACTTGAATTCACTATGAATATACTTTTTTTGTCGAGTCTAATAAAAAATAGTTATTTGTCTAATCACTGACTATAACAAATATTACTTTCATTATTTTTTTTTTGATAAAATATTTTCATTAATAATTCATCAGGGCAAATTACATAAGGGTAGCAGGTAGACCAGCAAAAAACTGCGCCGCCATCCCTTTTTGAATAGAAAACCCTAACTTTCATTATTCAATTTATGAGACTATTGAACTTAATACGAATTGTAACGCTAATTTATTTCATCTTGAATATATGAGACTATTAAACTTGATACGAATACACCTTGAATATATGAGACTATTAAACTTGATACGAATACTTCACTTTATTTTATTGTTCTGTTTAATAACATTTAAGTTTATCAATTTATTTTAATATTACTACTAGTTTATTAAGATCTAATTAACACTAACCGGATACACAATGAATAATCATTAAATCTCACTTTTAATGTAGCAGTGAACAATTCCACAAGAAGTTTTTTTTAATGGCAAAGAATGACGTGCCAATCACAGTGACATCGGGCGCAATGGTTAATGTCGACTACTTGACCGCCGCTTGGCTCTCCCAGATGCGTGGAAACCCGACCTCCACCCGCCTGTAGGCACGACAGTGGAATAATCGGTAAAACCTCGCATCCCATCCAAGACGAACCGGCGCCACCCGTATTCGCCGTTCACCTGAATGCAGCAGAAAATAACGGAAAGAATGGGAGTCGAACCTGTGTCACAAGGAACACCAAGTTTTTCTCTACCACTCTACCACTACCGCATTAGCAATTCCACAAGAGAAGTTAAGTTCCAAATTCCACTAGGGGATCACACTAGTAAAAAGTTAATGATATAAAATACTTCCTTATATAGTCTAGTTTTATTAATTTAATTATTTGTTTTTCTCAAACAATTTACTTCTTTTAAATTATAAATATTTATTTCTATTTCTATATATTTGAAACGGAAATATCTTTACTCTTGGGGCATTCATTCTCTTCATGTGACCCTATTTGTATAAGTTGAACTAGTTGTAGGATCCGTGTGAACACACGGGTAGGTTTAATAACCATAGAAATCAAATATTAAAAAATAGATTATAATACATCATTTAAATTGTTTGTGTTTAGTTACATATCTTTATAAGATAATGTTAAAAACAATATGTGTTAGTATTATAACTATAATGATAAAAGTTTTTGTCTATATCTATATGTAAAATATGATGTCATCACAGCCTCCTACTTTCAAACAATTAAAAGCAGCAAAAAAGTAAAGCAAACAGAGCCTCATTCACTTGATCAAAACACAATATAAGAAGATCAACTCATATATGATCAGAAGATCAAAGGGTAAAAGGGAGGTTATTATAAGAAACCCTCACACTCTGAACGGAGCCTCATTCACTTGATCAAAACACAATATTCCATGTAAGAGGCGCGTAAGTTTGCTTTCACAATATGGAACATTAGCACCTTCTTTCTGTTACTTTTTATCGCCAAGGATGTAAACTCCCTCAAAGACCTAAGAAAAGAGCCAGGATGATTCAAAGAACCTTACTTGCAATGGAGGTAGAAGACAGGTGTGTTATTACTCATGTTCAAGATAACCTCTTTCATGTTCATATGACCAAGAAGAGAGGAAGACACAAAGGATGTGTCAAACACAGTTCAGATGATACAGGTTCAGGTAATAAGAAGAAACCCTCTGTTGAAGAAGCAACCAGTGATAGTGTTTTGGTGGAAAACGTCGAGGGGTCGGTCACATTGTCGAGCGTTGTAAGGAAATGCTATTTGATTTCTGACAACCCTCGACAATGTCACCGACCCCTCCACGTTTTCCACCAAAACACTATCACTGGTTGCTTCTTCAACAGAGGGTTTGTTCTTATTACCTGAACCTGTATCATCTGAACTGTGTTTGACACATCCTTTGTGTCTTCCTCTCTTCTTGCTCACATGAACACCAAAGAAGTTATCATAAACATGAGTAATAACACACATGTCTTCTACCTCCATTGCAAGTAAGGTTCTTTGAATCATCGTGGCTCTTTTCTTAGGTCTTTGAGGGAGTTTACACCCTTTCATTGTCATAAAGTCTTCTTCTTTCTCTTTGCTTGATAATGTAGTAAACAATCTGCACCACAAAACCAAAATATTTCTATGTTGTTGTGGAGATAATTACTATCCAATAAGTTTCAAAACCACATTGAAAAATCATACATAACAACCTAATTTTCGAGATGTATTAAGGAAAATCATTCCCTGATATGTAAATGGAAAGAATGTGATGGCTCAATGATGATTGTTGTCATTAGGTGCATTGAGACCTAACAAAAAGAATATGATGGCTTAAGTATAATTATAAACTTATTAACAAATGAGACCATATTAATTTAAAATTTAACCTTATGATAACCAAGAGGCAATCTTTGTATAGTCTGGAACAAAAGTTATCTTTGAACATGGGTCATTGGCTAAATCAAATACTAAAAAATAGATTATGTCCCTGGATGAAAAACAAAATCGATAAATGAAAAACAAAATCGATAAATTTAGGGAAAATGGGTTTGAAAGATGATAACCCAACAGTAGAGGATCTCATTCTACAACTCCGATAAATGCACACTACGCCAAATATAACCTATGGCCACACTTTTTCAAAAACCGTCATGCCACACTTTCAAATAAATATGTGGTTAAAGGTCATTAATGACATTTCAAAACCTTCTAGCCTACTTTTAGCCACACATTTTATTATTAATGTGACTAATGTATAACAACTCAAAACATTTAGTCACACTTTTTAAAAAAAATGTGACATTTACTTGCTTTAGCCACACCTCAAAAAGTGTGTCCAAATGTGACCTATTGCCACGATATTTGTTTGATTTTATAGTTCATGTGACAGAAAAACATCTTTTAAAAACTTTTGGTCACACTTTTAATAACAAATGTGGCAATCACTAGCCACAATAAAAAAGTGTGGTCAAATGTTACTAAATGCCACATTAGGTTTTTAAGTATATGACGAAAGAGTATTATTTACTAGCCACTTATAAGTTTTTTATGTGTGGCTGTTATAGATGGTGACCTCAAAATAAAAAAAACGTGACCATAAGTTATCTACCATCACACTTTAATTATGTGACCATCTTTACCTGCCCATCCTTCCGCTTCGTCTGCAACCAGTAACTCTACCCTAGAGTATATCATGAAGATGCTCTTCTCATGTCCTCCAATTTTCAGACACGGTCTCTGCTCTTCTTTTCAAACTCACTTTCTCATCTAAATCTGTAACTCTAATTCAATTTCATTACCTCAAATGTCAACAAAAAAACCCTAAATTCCGAAATTATTCATCAAAACCCAACCCTCTGACTTTATTATGTTTAAGTTCATCCCTATTTCGACCGATTCACAGTGTATCCAGCATGAATATCATCGATTAACGTTTAAACAAAGAATTAAGGCGTTCGATTGTTTGAATCTTGAATGTTTGGATTTTTTTTATACTGAAATTGATGGAAATAGCTTCTACAATGAAGTCGGATGCTTACATCAGCAATTCATATTCGGTTGTGCGTGATGAGAATGGGAATGGGAATGTGAAGCTTGATTGTCCAGCATTGGGAAACAGTTTTCTGCTGAATAAATTTCAGCACAGGTATATGTTATTATTTACTAGTAGTTGATAACTAATTAGGTTAGAATGTTAAATTTCAACACAGGAAACAATTTATGTGATGTGCACACCAATGCCCTGAGTTGTCATGTATTATGTATGCCAAGAACCCTAATTATGTTGAGTGATTGAATGTTTTTGGTTTGAATTATATTTATGAGTTTAAAAAGTGGGTTGAATGGGTCTAAAAACAGTATTTTTCTTATTTAGCTTCTTTTAGTTTAAATGAAAACATTATGTTCCCACCCCTATTTGTGTAATTAAGGTTTAAAAACAAAAGATGATTCTTCTGTATCAGTTTAGCAGTTTTTGTGTTCTTATTTATTATCAGGGCGCTTTAGTTGAATAGATTACATGGTATAATTGCTAAAGAATTTAGTAAATGTGCTGAACTCAAAAGTCGTCTAAGTCAAAATGTGAAATTGGCATCTTCTTTGTTTTGTTTGTGAGTAAGATTTAGCACTTTTTGTAGGCACTTTTTTATATATTTTGTTGAGTTTTTTTGCTGTTATCTTGCTGTTTTACAATACTTGATCACAACTAATGTTGGGTTCAAAAAAGTTGCACAAGTAATCCCACCGCCATTTGTAATGGCGAAATTTTAGAAAGCGTAGGGTAGTGTCAGTTTGGTGCAGGAGTTAATCATATGTGCAGGAACAAATCATAAGGGAAAAAAACCAAAGGACTGCAATTTTGCCATTTGTAATGGCGAATTGTGATGAAAGCCATTTGTAATGGTGAATATTTCAAAAGCCTGCACATGATGCCATTTGTAATGGCGAATTTTTCAAAAGGCTGCACAATATGCCATTTATAATGGCGAAAAAATTGAGAGCCTGCACATATTGCCATTTGTATTGGCGAATTCTGCACCAAAGCTGATGCTCACACTCATATCTGCACATTTTCAATGGTAAGTGGGACCTAAAGCAATTGTTATCATCCGTGAACTTATATACTTATCAAGGAGACAAACAAGGGAGCCTAGCTAACATATCTAGAACTCAATAGTTTTAATAATGCTACGAATATCACAAGTTTATTTTGTCGCAAATTCCTAAATTACCCTCCAATCTAATAAATCTCAACTTCAGTTATCGTAGATAAATTTTGGCGCAAACCTTCAGTTATCTCACTCTCTGACTTCTGAAAGGAGGCACTGGAACTCCGACCATCACTCGCCACCGCACCGGAACTCCTTCGCAGAACCACCGTTAAGGTACTATCATCTCCAAAATTCATCTTCTACAATTAGCAGAGTCCCGAATCTAATCCCTATCTCTTAGGCCCCAAAATCCCTTATTAAACAGCCAATTGTTGAAATACATTGACAATAAAGTTGCAGTCCACCACACATCAATTCTATCAGTTTCAGAAGTTGTTTAGAACCACATAGACACCATTTTTTTTCTAATTCCTAGACCAATATGGATGTAAAGGAGTAGTTCACTTAAATATGATATATTTGATCGATAATAGGATATTAGATCTACTGAAATGTACAAAATCTAACACATAGAGAGTAGGTCCATATCGAGCGTCGAGCGTCGAAACGTAGGTCCGTAACGAGCGTAGGTACGTATCGAGTGTCGAAACGTAGGTAGTCGTTAATATATAATACTTTTTTTACTTAGTCGACGTCGTCAATGTAAAAGCCCCGGCTTTTCAATACCATTTTCTTGAACATTTTTTCCATAGGTTTTTAATTGACCAGTTTAAACTAAGCTTTTCGGTTCGGTATGATTAGTTAGAAAGGTCCGGTGCAGCCTATTATTTTTCTTTCTATTAAAAGACGCATTAGACTATCTTAGCAACCAAATTTTTGATACTATGTCCAAGAATTCAAACGAAAAAATCAAACTTTCTTCAATAAGAACAAATTAGTGTCTGGTTCGGGTCAACCTTTAGACTTACAAACCGAACCGACAACATGTGAAATTATCCGAACCTAAAACATACAGCTGAAAGAAAAGTGATATAGCCATAATTAACCAGCATCAACATACAATTGAATAACAGATGAATTATTTATAAAAAGAAAAATAGAAAAAAAAAGCAAATCATGAACATTACTTTCATAAAACGAAATATAAACGCGCAGGTTTACGCAACGAGTAGCACAAGGTCACAAGACAGACAGAACATATGTACACTTTACAAGAATGTGAGTTTGTAATTTCCGGTCATCGTCTGTGGTTCATCGTTTGTACTGTCCATAAGTCCATTAAGTCATCGACGAATCAAAATGTGAAAAAACCAAAAAGGAAACTGTTAAAGATTTCAGATGCTTCCCCAACGTGTGATTGGGACTTTCCAAACTGTTCGTGTAAATATTTGGAAATGGCCACGGAAGCTGGTGTTAAAGCTGGAAGTACACCTCTTGTGTGCTGCCTTTGTCAGAGTAAATGTAATACTACTAATTTGTAATTGCCTTTTTCTTTTTAAGTGTAAATTTTGACCCGTTTATGTTTGAATGGGTCAATTTGGGACGTGTTTTGTCTTAAATTGGTTAATAATAGTTTTTGGTTGGTTGCAGATCATGAATCATGCAATCTGGAGATGGATGACAGGTACTAAACTTTGTCCTTTTGTGGCCACGAGTGCCGACAGGTACTAAACTTTTCTCTAGTATTCTGAGTTAATTGATTTTGATCTCATATGCATAAGGAAAATCATACAACTGTTATTGAAACTTTTGTCGTTTGCAGCTATACAACAACTTGCAGAAGCTTGTTGGTGTGAAGCATGAGCTGGATTCTGGAGTTTCGTGGGGTATTATTCATCGATCAGATGTATCACTGTTATCCCAGAAGCTTGTTGGCAGAGGCATGATTTTGAATCATATAAACCTAGTTCTTGCTTTTAACACAAAAGGGTACTTATATAATACTCCTTTTTCTTGTGGTTTCCAGCCCTCATCCACCATCTGCATTTGGTTTATCATCAAATTTTGAAATTTATTTTGACACCGGTAAATCAAATTTGCAAGGTGGCGACAAAGTTATGAGTGCCAACCAAGTCTTTGTACTCCTTCCTGTAAAGAATGCAGTCGATGATGCATACATGTATCCTTGTATATCTTGAACCCATTGCCTTCATTGTCTTTTTTGCTTCATATGTATTGTTAACCATTTCGTTACCTTCAGGTAGCATCTTTTTCAACAAAACTAGAAGTTCAGTAAAGCACTTATCTGAGACTGCATGCTTACTCTTCAAGTTGACTAGTTGAACTAATGCGGACAACTTTGTGAAGTTAAGACATCCTTTATAAAGGGGCTTCTCAGCATCAACGCATCAACAAGTAGTTCCTGAAGCTTCTCATAGTCCTCTGTGAAATTATCTTCTGTGGCATTTACCATTTCTATTGTTTCCGTGGCATCTGTTGGAATTTCGATGTCAAAATACTCTGTATGAAGCACATCTTTTAACTGGCTCATGTTAAATATTTTAGTGTAATCGGGGATTGACTTGGTGATCAAAGCGAATAACGATACACATCAAGCAAGTTAGGAGGTGCGGGAGTGCACGCTTGTTTGAGTTATTATTATTCGAAGTGTACGGGCGGAACCCGTACTATACGGGGGTTCCAAGGGGACAGCGCCCCTGCGAGCAGGGTCCAAGGGGCGGCAGCCCCTGGCGGGGTCCAAGGGGTAGAGCCCCTAGCTGGGGTCGAAAATAAAATTCATGAAAATTTATCACAAATTTTAAGAAAAAATTCAAGGCAGTTTTTAATGAATTTTATTAAAATTCGAAAATAACTGCCAGAGGCAGTTATCTGCAAGAAACCCAAAAAATTCGCATTCAGATTTTGGTCACAATTCTCTGGTTCATCAATTCACGCAAAACACATACCCAGGGTCAATTTCTCGAAATCAGAGTTGTATCCGATTGAATTATTGGGGTGAACCACCGAAATAATTTGATCTGAGAGTGATTACACGCCTCTCTGATCATCCGGCAAATCGAAATTCCCCAACAAAGATCAAATTAATTTATGTGAAGATGGCAAGCGGATCGATGAAGGATATGATAATCAAGGAGAACAAACTGGAGAAGTTCGAAGGGGTGGACTTCCGAAGATGGCAAAAGAAGATGCATTTTCTTCTGACTTCGTTGATGGTTGTGTACATGTTGACTACTCCAATCCGGAGATACAGGAGGAGGAAAATCTGGAGCAAATCAGGAAGAGGTCGAAGTGGGAGAACGGCAATTATATATGTCTTGGCCACATCCTAACCGGTATGTCTGATCCCTTATTTGATGTTTATCAAAATGTTGAAACTGCAAAGTTACTGTGGGACACGTTGGAAGCCAAATACATGGCAGAAGATTCTTCTAGTAAAAAGTTTCTTGTCAGTAATTTCAATAATTACAGAATGGTTGATGAACGGCCTGTGATGGAATAATATCATGAATTGCTACGAATTCTGGGGCAGTTTGCCCAACATGATATGAAGATGGATGAATCTGTGACACCTGTGTCACTTCAACCATCAAACAAATACCAAACCAATGAAATATTGTATTTCATACTTGGGATTTGTATGAACATGTGTATCATTTGCACATATCAACTCTTGTTCGATTTCGGGCTTTAGATCGCTTTCTAGAGGGTTATACGCGCACTGATGCATAAATATAACCAGTTTAATGCAACAAACACTCCGGAATAGTGACATAGGCTTAACATACCTTAAATAACCTTTACATAACTTAGAAATGAGTTTTGGAAGGTTTGGTATGCCGAAATCAAGTTTATTCGCTTACAGGGACTAAATTCGACAAACTGCGAAAGTATGCCAATTTGAACTGTAACGAACATTCCGGAACTTGGCCATAAGTTAAACATACCCAAAATATCCTTTACATAGCTTAGAAATAAGCTTTGAGGTGTTCGGTGTGTTAAAATAAACTTTTTGGTCATTCAGGGACTAAAAGCGTCAAAAAGTGCATAAGTTTGCATTTTCGCGCATAACTTACGTTCTGAATATATCCGGACATCCAAAAATTTATGTAATCATTAAAATATTATGTTTTAGTGTTTGGCTTGAAAAAAATCCATTCGTCGCGCAATTTGTACCGTTTTTGCGTCCGTTACGACTTCCGTCGTAATTAACCGAACAACGCAATCATACGGCCAAACGAACCGACATCTGAAATATTTTTGAGTATGTTTTGAGTTCCCTACACTTTAACTTCATTTTAGAGCCTTGAAATGAGGTTAACGGGGCTTAAACGTGCCAAAAATGGGCCAAAATGCAAGATTCTCAAGTGCAGGGGCTAAACTGTCAACTTTGAAAGTTGCTGGTCTGCAGACCAGCATACGGTCCGTAAGGGGAGGACCATACGGTCCGTAAGGCTTCCCCAGATCAGCAGAATGTTGTTTCCAGCTTGATCCAGCTGTCCCTCACTTGTGCACATGGTTTTGAGCATTTCTAGGGGCTCCCCTGGTTTTGTAAATCAGTGGGCTTGATGTGTACGGCCTAGATTGAAGCTCGGATAACGAGGAACGACCTTAACGGCTCTACAAAATCTATAAATACCCCCTCCATGTTGCACTTCAAACCCACACCTTTGAATCTGAATTGGTTCTCTAAGTTGATGTGATTAATCACTTCATACCTGAGAATATTCGGATCAAAGCTTCCGTTCTTGGACCTTTTGTAAGTCCTCTTTCGTTCTTTTTGCATTTTTAGCACGAAAGTCAAACTGCACTTGACTTTCTGCATTGACCAGTTTATGGTCAACGCGAAGTTCGTTTGAATTTCATAACGTGAGCGTAATCACGATGGTTATAGTCCCTAGTGACTATACCTACTGATTACCACGTTATCTAGGCTCAGTGACGAGTCGTAGTTTCGGCCAAAATGCGTTTTCTTGCGTATTTTGTAACCAAACTACTCTAGGGTATCAAAACCGTTTGTTTTGATACCAAACCTGTTTTCTAACTTAACTAAACATGTTCTAGCATGTTTAGCTCGTCGCTTTTAGATTTGTGCTTGTTTAGGGTCGTAAAGGTAAGCGATCTAATCAATCGCTTATACTTTCGAACCCGACCCATTTGGTCGATCATTAGGATCCGACCAAACACTTTAGGAGACCATAGTTGTGTAAGGAATAACCTTCCAAGGTTATACCTTATGGTCACGTCGTTTAAGTAGTTGTATGATAAGTAGTTCTTATGCCTTAGGTAAATTACCAAAATGCCCTTTTTGCACCAAAATTTATTTAAAGCATATGTAACCTAAATTTTGACATCTAAACTAATTAGGTAACTATATTAGACATGTTAAGGCATATTTTACTTGTCATAGGACTAGTTAAGCGGTCCGAACGCGTTTTACGCAAACGACGCGTTAAAGTAGCGTAAGCTACCTAAACGGGTCGTAATGGGTCGTAAGCACTTAGGTTAGGTTCCATCTTAGTATGCAGGCTTTGTTAGACCATATCATATGAGTTCCAATACTCATTTGGTTTACGAAACCTCATACTATCCGATCTTCCGAGTTAGGTCCGGTTATTAATGTAGTTACCTATATTAGGTGCCGTTTGATTTCCGTGATCCCTCTAGCTTTGCTTGGTTGTTAGTCAAGACATCTAAGCACCCTCAAGTGAGTACATAGACCCCTCTTTTACTGTTTTCCAAACATTTTGGGGTGAAACACATGTGCCTACTTGTTACTTTCATGCTTTCCATGTTTTCATATCATATACTTGCTATGTTCATTAGTACACTATTAGTACATGATTTCATTATGTTTTTGCTATGTATGCCCATTGTGTGCATACTTAGTACATTTGATTTACATTTACATTTTCATGCTATGTATGTCATTTAGTGCATACTTAGTACATCGTTTTACATGACATTTTCATGCTATGTATGTTCATCATACTTAGTACATTTTCATTTCATCACATGCTTACATTTTGGGTATGACATTTGGTTTGTTTAAGTGGGACAATATACATTCATTAACATTAGCTACGCCGCTCGTTAGTAGGTAGTGGTACCATAGGAATTGACAACTCCCGTTCCTGACATCCTGGGTATGTTTGGATGGAAGGAATGACCGAATTCGATTTAAACATAAAAACCGATAGACCTTTAATTTGTTTAAAGGTTTATCACCACAGTCACAAGGCTTGGATGTATGCATTTTCACAATACCGCATAAATGTCTGTATTCATTATAGCATGCATTTTCCACAAAACATAACGTTGATTTAAACCACGTTTTACTTCAATGCATTGTTTTGTGCATTTTTACCTATGGTGTAGTTGATACATATATCACTTGCCATACATGACATTTTGTTTACACATTACATGATTGACATTTGACATAGACATTTTGATATTGACATATACATTTCATAAACATTTTGACATAAACATTTTGACATAGCTTTCACAAAGGCATTTGACAAATGGTTTAGACATGGGCAATTTACATTGGTGGTTTGTTTGGGTAAGTGATTTAAGTAACGAGACGTTTGTAATATGATACAAGCATGGTGGATACGCCGCTGGTACTTCCTATATATAAGTGCTTGTATTATATTACATGTCGTAGCGTTATTTAAATCATTCAATTTGGACTTATACATTTTATACAAATAACATATTTTCACAAGACATTGTTTTACAAAACAGTTTGATTTATACAAATTCATTTTACTGGGTTATTCATTTAACCTTACATTATTCTTTTAAATATACATATCTATCATCACTTTTCAAATGATTTATAAAACAAAACATTTTACAAGGATCATGACTGACTTTTGTTAAACAACTTTTTTCTAAATTTATAAGTCATGAATCCTAAATCAATAAAACCTATGTACTCGCCGGCATTTTTATGCTGATATATTTTCACATGTGTTTCAGGTACAATAGTTGATGAAATTTGATGATGATATTGATGCATGCTCACATAGGATTGGACGAGGCGTTAGTGACATTAAAAGATACAAGACTAGTTAAATTTTGTTTTACTTCTTGTTGTTAAGACATTGTAACTCTTTTAAATCAATAATACAACATTTCAATTTTCCATGTGTTATGAAACAATGATTCTGTTACAACACTCCCCGATGTTTCCGCCACGTTTTGTTGTTTTACGTGGTCAGGGTGTGACAGAAAAGTTGGTATCAGAGCTCATGGTTATAGGGAATTAGGTTATTAGTAATGCTTTGGCCTAGTCTATAACCTTCCTAGGACCCTAACGCGAGTTTACTTGCGTTTAGTCATAAAAACAATACCGTCACTTATCCTTAAGTGACAACCACAATAAGAACATAAATTTTGATCTGCCTTGAAAACTAATCATCTGTTCTAGGGTGATTTATTTTAAGGTTTTGAACCCTTCCAGTTTGACTCATATTTGGCTTAGTGCCTTTTGAGTTTTCAAACTCGTCAAAGTTTGGGTCTAAATAATGTGAACACGTGCAAACTGGAAGAGTGAATGCCTATACTCTGAGTTTTCTGTCTAAGGCTAGAGTGTTCGTACAAATCCGCAGTATCGGACCAGTCACTCTTACCTGGGAACTCTTGGGGTGAGTGTTCACTTATAGGCGAGCATGTCTTCAGCAATGCATTATTATGACCCGCTTGCTTTGATTTGTCACCGTCTCATTTGTTTGCCTTAGGTAACAAACACATGATCGCAATTCGTATGCATTGCCTTTCTATTTTGTTTATCTGATAACATTTCATTTGTTGCTTCCTATGTCTTTCATTTTCTCCTAGAATGTCTCTTTATCTCAACAACGGTCAAATTTCCGGGCAAACAGCCAAATTTGCCCAGCAAATAGGCGAAGTGATTTTGAAGTATGTGGATCTAGGCATTGCCATGTCTCGTCTCAAAAATGCAGCCACTCAAGAGTCACCAAAGGAAGCAGAAATCAAGCCTGCACCAAAATCAAGGAAGCGTAAGGCTTCAAGGAAACCCGCAGCAGTTACACCTAATCAAGCGGGACCTAGCCAAGTGGCAGCGCCACCAGCTAGGAAGCCATACATAGGAACTGCCCCATGGTGCAAACGATGCAACCGTCATCATTCAAACCTCATACCCTACTCTAAATGTACCTACTGTGGACGGTTGGGACATTTGATTAGCATATGCCGCTTTGCTATAAAAAACAAAGCTGTTGCAAATCTTGCTGCTACCCAACTCCAAGTCAACCCTACTCAAGCTCGTCTTCCGCCTGGTACTTGCTACAACTGTGGCGAAACGAGCCATTTCAGGAACAAATGCCCAAAGATTGTCAATGCAAATCCAACCCTTGGATGAGCATTTGTCCAAGCAAAAGATGTCGCAGTCTTATGCCTTTGTTTCTTTTGTTTTCTTGTATTGTGAAACAATCTGTTTTGTTCATAAATAAAAGTCGTTGTTCGCAATCCTGATATACAAATATAGTTACATGTGTGTATGATATTTCCCTATGATATCTACATCAAGGAACTATGTTCTTTACAAACTACTCTTATGATTCTCCCTTTCAAGTGATCGCTCATGATTTCCTCAAAAATTTTAAGTACTCGTTTCATTCTAGGAGACGAAGTACATGAAATAAAGTGACATTATGAGTAATCGTGCTTTTGCACATCCGTGCCTTTAAATCCCTGGTTAGATAACTAAGGGTATTTTCAAATCTCATACCCATTACGTTCTGATTTTTTTCAACATGCATAACATAAGTTTTCAAAACAACCTCCATGATTTCGAAAACATTTTCTATGTTTTCAAAAACAACCTTCATGATTTCAAAATGTTACTTATATCAAGTGCATGATTTCAAAAGCATCATTCATGTTTTCAAAAACCTTATACATAATTTCAAGATTCATCCCGCATAATTTTTAAACATTTTTATAAATCTACCTACCTAATACACCTACTTTATGATTTCAAAAGTATTATATATAAGGTTTCAAAAACATTGCACACATTTTTTTTAGAACCCCATGCATAGTTTTCAAACATATTTTTCCTCATACATTGACTTAACCTTCAAATTCCGCTTCATATGTCGCCTTGGCATATCTAGCATCTCAACTTCATAAGTATTTTTACTTCATGTTTTGACTTAAGCACACCCAGTGCAAGATTTCAAAAACATCTTCAATTCCCAAAATCCATGTGGATCTTTTATCTTCACAATTAGATCCTTGTGGAAAATTGTCATTCAAATCAGAGTCCTTAATTGGATTCTTTGTGTACCTTAATTCGAACATTTCGGTTCCTTATAATCGAAATCGAATTTTCTCTTTAAGATCTTTTCTAACTTCATAGTTAGATTCTTGATAATGTTTAAAGCACCAATCAAAATCCACTGATTGGATACCTGGTGTGCTTTAAATACATGTGCTCAGTTAGCAGAACAAATTAACAAAATCATGACAAGTTTAAAATCAAGATAAACAATTTTGTGGTTATGTGACTATGTGTTTATGCATTTTGCATTTTCTTTTATGCATATTTTGTGTTTTATACTCTGGATATTCGTTATCCAAATCCTCGTAGAACCTTTCATATCTTCATATGAGGGATTCGTAGTAGGATATTCATAAGGTACTACCTTAAATCCTTAATGGGCTTCTACGTAATCGTTAAGACCCTTGGATTATATAGTACCATTCCATAATTCAAAGAGACCCCTTTTAGTGGTCTAGTCAAAAGATTGATTCAGAATCTGGTTAAGAATGACATATGGTGATATAGCTGAACAGACTCTTGGTAGTCTATTTAAATCATTCGTTGATTTAATTAAAGGACCCCAGTATGGTCTAATCACAATCATCACCGGCTCGTTCATTGTTTCCTTCCCCTACACATTATAAGATGCACTACGTGACTATGCAAGGAATTACATAATTATGGATGCATACATAATTATGAAGTTCAGTGCACGGAAACCGCGGTAAGACTTATTATGTAAGAACCAATAGTGGCAACCATAACAAAATGTGAATAATGTAATAGAGGTACGGTGGACGCACCAATAACACTTTATATACTTGTATATAAGTGACCCTCTCACATTGCAAGCATGATGTTATTTAAAGTTACTAGAAGTTCAGGACTCTAACCAGTGTTGTTCGATCTTTTCAACTTCATGTTTCAAGCTCTCGCAAGTTTCCTCTAAATAAATTTCGGGACGAAATTTCCTGAAGTAGGGGAGACTGTGACACCTGTGTCACTTCAACCATCAAACAAATACCAAACAAATGAAATATTGTATTTCATACTTGGGATTTGTATGAACATGTGTATCATTTGCACATATCAACTCTTGTTCGATTTCGGGCTTTAGATCGCTTTCTAGAGGGTTATACGCGCACTGATGCGTAAATATAACCAGTTTAATGCAACAAACACTCCGGAATAGTGACATAGGCTTAACATACCTTAAATAACCTTTACATAACTTAGAAATAAGTTTTGGAAGGGTTGGTATGCCGAAATCAAGTTTATTCGCTTACAGGGACTAAATTCGACAAACTGCGAAAGTATGCCAATTTGAACTGTAACGAACATTCCGGAACTTGGCCATAAGTTAAACATACCCAAAATATCCTTTACATAGTTTAGAAATAAGCTTTGAGGTGTTCGGTGTGTTAAAATAAACTTTTTGGTCATTCAGGGACTAAAAGCGTCAAAAAGTGCATAAGTTTGCATTTTCGCGCATAATTTACGTTCTGAATACATCCGGACATCCAAAAATTTATGTAATCATTAAAATATTATGTTTTAGTGTTTGGCTTGACAAAAATCCATTCGTCGCGCAATTTGGACCGTTTTTGCGTCCGTTACGACTTCCGTCGTAATTAACCGAACAACGCAATCATACGGCCAAACGAACCGACATCCGAAATATTTTTGAGTATGTTTTGAGTTCCCTACACTTTAACTTCATTTTAGAGCCTTGAAATGAGGTTAACGGGGCTTAAACGTGCCAAAAATGGGCCAAAATGCAAGATTCTCAAGTGCAGGGGCTAAACTGTCAACTTTGAAAGTTGCTGGTCTGCAGACCAGCATACGGTCCGTAAGGGGAGGACCATACGGTCCGTAAGGCTTCCCCAGATCAGCAGAATGTTGTTTCCAGCTTGATCCAGCTGTCCCTCACTTGTGCACATGGTTTTGAGCATTTCTAGGGGCTCCCCTGGTTTTGTAAATCAGTGGGCTTGATGTGTACGGCCTAGATTGAAGCTCGGATAACGAGGAACGACCTTAACGGCTCTACAAAATCTATAAATACCCCCTCCATGTTGCACTTCAAACCCACACCTTTGAATCTGAATTGGTTCTCTAAGTTGATGTGATTAATCACTTCATACCTGAGAATATTCGGATCAAAGCTTCCGTTCTTGGACCTTTTGTAAGTCCTCTTTCGTTCTTTTTGCATTTTTAGCACGAAAGTCAAACTGCACTTGACTTTCTGCATTGACCAGTTTATGGTCAACGCGAAGTTCGTTTGAATTTCATAACGTGAGCGTAATCACGATGGTTATAGTCCCTAGTGACTATACCTACTGATTACCACGTTATCTAGGCTCAGTGACGAGTCGTAGTTTCGGCCAAAATGCGTTTTCTTGCGTATTTTGTAACCAAACTACTCTAGGGTATCAAAACCGTTTGTTTTGATACCAAACCTGTTTTCTAACTTAACTAAACATGTTCTAGCATGTTTAGCTCGTCGCTTTTAGATTTGTGCTTGTTTAGGGTCGTAAAGGTAAGCGATCTAATCAATCGCTTATACTTTCGAACCCGACCCATTTGGTCGATCATTAGGATCCGACCAAACACTTTAGGAGACCATAGTTGTGTAAGGAATAACCTTCCAAGGTTATACCTTATGGTCACGTCGTTTAAGTAGTTGTATGATAAGTAGTTCTTATGCCTTAGGTAAATTACCAAAATGCCCTTTTTGCACCAAAATTTATTTAAAGCATATGTAACCTAAATTTTGACATCTAAACTAATTAGGTAACTATATTAGACATGTTAAGGCATATTTTACTTGTCATAGGACTAGTTAAGCGGTCCGAACGCGTTTTACGCAAACGACGCGTTAAAGTAGCGTAAGCTACCTAAACGGGTCGTAATGGGTCGTAAGCACTTAGGTTAGGTTCCATCTTAGTATGCAGGCTTTGTTAGACCATATCATATGAGTTCCAATACTCATTTGGTTTACGAAACCTCATACTATCCGATCTTCCGAGTTAGGTCCGGTTATTAATGTAGTTACCTATATTAGGTGCCGTTTGATTTCCGTGATCCCTCTAGCTTTGCTTGGTTGTTAGTCAAGACATCTAAGCACCCTCAAGTGAGTACATAGACCCCTCTTTTACTGTTTTCCAAACATTTTGGGGTGAAACACATGTGCCTACTTGTTACTTTCATGCTTTCCATGTTTTCATATCATATACTTGCTATGTTCATTAGTACACTATTAGTACATGATTTCATTATGTTTTTGCTATGTATGCCCATTGTGTGCATACTTAGTACATTTGATTTACATTTACATTTTCATGCTATGTATGTCATTTAGTGCATACTTAGTACATCGTTTTACATGACATTTTCATGCTATGTATGTTCATCATACTTAGTACATTTTCATTTCATCACATGCTTACATTTTGGGTATGACATTTGGTTTGTTTAAGTGGGACAATATACATTCATTAACATTAGCTACGCCGCTCGTTAGTAGGTAGTGGTACCATAGGAATTGACAACTCCCGTTCCTGACATCCTGGGTATGTTTGGATGGAAGGAATGACCGAATTCGATTTAAACATAAAAACCGATAGACCTTTAATTTGTTTAAAGGTTTATCACCACAGTCACAAGGCTTGGATGTATGCGTTTTCACAATACCGCATAAATGTCTGTATTCATTATAGCATGCATTTTCCACAAAACATAACGTTGATTTAAACCACGTTTTACTTCAATGCATTGTTTTGTGCATTTTTACCTATGGTGTAGTTGATACATATATCACTTGCCATACATGACATTTTGTTTACACATTACATGATTGACATTTGACATAGACATTTTGATATTGACATATACATTTCATAAACATTTTGACATAAACATTTTGACATAGCTTTCACAAAGGCATTTGACAAATGGTTTAGACATGGGCAATTTACATTGGTGGTTTGTTTGGGTAAGTGATTTAAGTAACGAGACGTGTGTAATGTGATACAAGCATGGTGGATACGCCGCTGGTACTTCCTATATATAAGTGCTTGTATTATATTACATGTCGTAGCGTTATTTAAATCATTCAATTTGGACTTATACATTTTATACAAATAACATATTTTTCACAAGGCATTGTTTTACAAAACAGTTCGATTTATACAAATTCATTTTACTGGGTTATTCATTTAACCTTACATTATTCTTTTAAATATACATATCTATCATCGCTTTTCAAATGATTTATAAAACAAAACATTTTACAAGGATCATGACTGACTTTTGTTAAACAACTTTTTCTAAATTTATAAGTCATGAATCCTAAATCAATAAAACCTATGTACTCGCCGGCATTTTTATGCTGATATATTTTCACATGTGTTTCAGGTACAATAGTTGATGAAATTTGATGATGATATTGATGCATGCTCACATAGGATTGGACGAGGCCTTAGTGACATTAAAAGATACAAGACTAGTTAAATTTTGTTTTACTTCTAGTTTGTTAAGACATTGTAACTCTTTTAAATCAATAATACAACATTTCAGTTTTCCATGTGTTATGAAACAATGATTCTGTTACAACACTCCCCGACGTTTCCGCCACGTTTTGTTGTTTTACGTGGTCGGGGTGTGACAGAATCCAACTCTGTTTCGAGTATGATTGACAAGTTACCTCCTTCCCAGAGAGATGTTAAGCATAATCTGAAACATCAGAAAGGAGAGTTAACTTTGGTTGAACTTGGAAGCCACTTCAGAATTGAAGAAGGCTTGAGAGCACAGGAAAATGTGTTGGTCAATGATGATAAGAAACGGGCTGGATCAAGTTCTGTGAACATGGTTGAAACGGATGAATCGTCCAAAGGAAACAGTAAGTTCAAAGGGAAACGCAAGTTTCAAGGAAACAACAATTCGGGTTCAAACAAAAAGCCGAATTACCCTTGCTGGAAATGTGGTAAGGTTGGTCACTTTAAGAAGGACTGTAAGATGATGAAGAAAAACAAGAAGTCTGGTTCAAAGGACAAGCAAGAGGCTGGTTCTAGCGGGTCCAAGGATCCGGGCAAGCAAGGTCAGAATTTAGTACAATTTAATAATTCGGTTCAGAATTATGTGTCACTAATTTCTGAGGCATTTTATGTGCAGGATGATGACATTGCTTGGTGGGTTGATTCGGGTGCAACAAGTCATGTACGCAAGGATCTTCGTTGGTTTAAAGACTTTCAACCAATCGAAGACGGGTCTATCATAAAGATGGGGAACGTTGCAACTGAACCAATCAAGGGAATAGGAACTGTGAATCTTGTTTTTACTTCTGGAAAATGTTTACTTTCGAACAATGTTTTGTATGTGCCCGGAATTCGAAAGAATCTGTTAAGTGGCATTATGTTGAATAATTGTGGGTACAAACAAGTATTGGAAAGTGATAAGTATTTCTTGTCAAGACATGGTACCTTTGTTGGTTTCGGTTATCTATGTAATGGTATGTTTATGTTGAATGTTGATGTCTCGTTTATGAATGAATTTGTTTGTGTTGCTTCAACTAGTAATGTTAATGATGTACCTTCAACTAGTAATGCAAACTGCATAGCTTCAACTAGTAGTAGAAACAACTTGACTAAATCGGAATTATGGCATGCTAGACTAGGACATGTACATTATAAAAGAGTTAAAGAAATGTCTAAAATGAGCTTAATTCCGCCTATTAACATAAACAATGATAAATGCCATGTTTGCAAGTTGAATAAGATAACCAAAAAGCCTTTCATGCAACATGTTCAAAGGGAAACTAAAGTGTTAGATTTGATACATAGTGATCTATGTGATTTTCATGCTACACCATCTCTAGGTAATAAAAAATATGTAGTAACATTTATAGATGATGCTACTAGATTTTGTTACGTTTATTTGTTGCATGCTAAGGATGAAGCTCTTGAAAAGTTTAAGATTTATAAACAAGAAGTAGAGCTTCATCGGAGTGGGTTGATCAAAACCCTACATACGGACAGAGGTGGTGAGTATTTTGATCCAGTGTATTTCCAATCTACTGGAATAATACACCATACCACAGCTCCTTACACACCAGAACAAAATGGTGTGGCGGGAAGGAAAAATAGGACTATAAAGGAAATGGTTAATACCATGTTGTCCTATTCGGGCCTAAGTGAGGGCTTTTGGGGTGAGGCTATGTTGACAGCCTGCTATTTGCTAAATAGGGTTCCAAATAAAAGGAATAAGAACACCCCTTTTGAGCTTTGGTCTAAAAAACCACCTGAGCTGCATCAGCTGAGAGTTTGGGGTTGTAGAGCCGTGGTGAGGCTCACTGATCCTAAAATAAGGAACATAGGGGAAAGAGGTATAGACTTCATTTTCATTGGGTATGCGGAGCATTCATTTGCTCACAGGTTCTATGTTATAGAACCAAATGACTACGTGTCAGTGCATACGGTTATTGAGGCAAGAACTGCAGAGTATGATGAGAATAGATTCTCTTCAATGCCTAGGCCTAGAGACATGGTTCCAAGCTCTAGTAACTCTCACGTGGCTGATCAAGTGATTGATACTCCTCCGGAACTTAGGAGGAGTGGTAGAGCAAGAAAAGCTAAATCATTTGGTGATGATTTTCAGCTGTATTTGGTTGAAGGATCTAGAGATGAAATTAAAATTCAATATCAATATTGCTTCAATATAGAGGAAGATCCTAAAACCTATAGTGAAGCCATGGCATCTTGAGATGTAGCTTTCTGGAAAGAAGCTATAAATGATGAGATGGACTCTATTATGCAGAATAACACTTGGAAACTGTCTGATCTACCCCCTGGGTGTAAACCACTTGGTTGTAAATGGATCTTCAAGAAGAAGATGAAAGTAGATGGTTCAATTGAAAAATTTAAAGCCCGATTGGTTATCCAAGGCTTTAGACAAAAAGGAAGGAATTGACTACTTTGATACATATGCTCCTGTAGCAAGAATATCCACTATTAGATTGTTGGTTGCCTTGGCTGCAATACACAATCTTGTAATTCACCAAATGGATGTGAAAACTGCTTTCCTGAATGGTGATTTGGATGAGGAGATATATATGAAACAACCAGAGGGTTTTGTTATGCTTGGCAATGAGCATAAGGTGTGTAAGCTAGTTAAGTCATTATATGGCTTAAAGCAAGCACCAAAACAGTGGCATAAAAAGTTTGATGAAGTGGTTTTGTCTAATGGTTTTATATTAAACCAAGCAGACAAGTGTGTATATAGCAAATTTGATGATTCTAGGAAAGGAGTCATAATTTGTTTATATGTAGATCACATGTTGATCTTCGGTACTGACCAGGATCAAGTTGATAAAACAAAGAAATTTTTGTCGTCTTGTTTTGATATGAAAGACTTGGGGGAGGCGGAAGTGATCCTTGGTATAAGGATCAAACGGGAGAACAATGGCATATCTATCTCTCAATCTCATTATATTGAGAAGATATTGAAAAAGTTTAATTTTCATGATAGTTCTCCGGTTAGCACTCCAATGGATCCTGCTTTTAAGCTCTCACCTAATGAAGGTGTAGCTGTGAGCCAACTTGAGTATTCAAGGGCCATTGGATCTCTCATGTATGCCATGATTAGCACTAGACCGGATATAGCTTATGCTGTTGGAAAGCTTAGTAAGTATAATAGCAATCCAGGTGCAAGTCATTGGCAAGCAATGAATCGAGTATTTAGGTGCTTGAAAGGAACCATGAAATATGGTTTGACCTATACTGGATTTCCTGCGGTTTTAGAAGGTTATTCGGATGCAAGTTGGATTAAAAACAAGGAAGATCATTCTTCCATGAGTGGATGGACTTTTCTGCTTGGAGGAGGTGCCATATCTTGGGCATCTAAGAAACAGACTTGCATAACTGATTCAACAATGGAGTCTGAGTTTGTAGCATTAGCTGCAGCTGGCAAAGAAGCTGAGTGGCTAAGAAACTTGATTTATGAGATTCCATTGTGGCCTAAACCTATATCACCAATATCTATTAGATGTGATAGTGCTGCTACCTTGGCTAAGGCATATAGCCAAGTGTATAATAGGAAGTCTAGACACTTAGGTGTTAGACATAGCATGACTCGTGAGCTCATCATGCATGGAGTGATTGTCACACCCTGGCTTTGCGGAAGCGTGGTTAATTTGGTGTGACTTCTTAATACCATAGCTTAATCATAACAAAGCTATATGAAATAAAATCATGCAAGATCACCCCTTTAATTTAGTTTTAAAACCAAATACAACAACATTGTATCAACGGGAACATACCCTAACGACATAAACATTGTTCAACCAACACAAACATCAACATAACACAAACACAGTTTAAGGACTGTGACTTGTCCAGGAAAGAGTCACATTCCCTAAACCCGGGTGACCTCGTACTAGTGCAGCGGGAAAACGTGCCATACCGTGCCAGATCCTTTAAATCCCTGAAATACATGTAAGATGAAAAATCAACAATAATGTTGAGCGAGTTCAAGTGTAAGTGAGTAAATAAACCTTTGTATGTATAAAAATCCTGGTATGTAGCAAATAAGGAAAAAGAGATCACCAATGGTTTGCAAGGCCATTGATATGTGTGAAATGCAAGTAGGAAGGCTCAAACCTAGCAGACTTATGCGTTGGGTACAAAGTCACCCCGAGATCCGTTATGCTGGGCCTGGGGTTGGGCTCGCTACACCCAAGTAGATCTACCGCTCCTGCCCCTCGGTCCTACCCTGAGGATTAATGACCTCAAGTTTCCGCCTACCCATTCACATGATCTAAGTAATAACCCTCCTTACGTTAACCATACCATGTAAGAAATATTCGTAATCATAGTAACATGTATTTCACCCCCGCAGTTTAGAAAACTGAAAACAGTTAAGAGAAAAGGGGGACATGAACTCACTGCGGTGCGTTTCTACCAAGTAATACTCCAAGTCAAGCAGCTGTGCAATGACCTACATGTACTAACTCTATTAGACGAATGGCCGTGCCTTAGCTTTAAGGTTTAGGTTTTTAGGAAATAGTTAGACAACTATTACATGTTTACATTTGGTAAATACTTGGTAGTTATTCTCCTTCCCAAGGACGGGGGATTTAATACATGTGCGTTAGAAATATATTATTAAGTCTCACTTAATATATATTTATTTCTAATTCCAAAATATAAATATTTTTCTCAAAAATATTATATTTTTATTTCACATAATTTTCCCAAAATAATATTTTAACAAAATACGCGTTCATAAATATTTCCGAAAAATGCGTAAGTTACGTTTTAACGATCGAGTGGTAATAATAATTACCGGTGTAACTTATATATATTTATCGTGAAAGCGTTCGTATGATTTTGGATTCATTAATGTCTGATAATATTATTTTTAACCTAAAAATAATATTTATACACTTCACAAAATAATTGACAAGTGACGTTGTGAAAAATATATTTACTAAATATATATTTATCACGTTTAATTTTGTGAAAAATCCCACCTCCGATATTTGTAAATAAAGTCGTGACGAAACTTATATTTTGAAAACATGTCGAAAAGTATTTCTAACACTTATAGTGAAAATAATTCTAAGTGTTAGGTTTTTGGAAAAATTTCGCCAAAGTTTCCTCTCTAACTGGAGGTGGCCACGCCTTCAAGCGTATCATTTTCTTTTATAAATCAATCAACCAGTTTTCTTATTCAATCAAACCAATACTCAACACAACAAACTAGTTAATAAATATGTAAATCGCAAAGATTTCATGAACTTGTGATTTACTCAAAAATACGAAGTAAATCTCATTACTTTTAGCGGATCTTTATATAAATTAGTCCGGTTTCGTAAAAAAACTTGTTTTTAAAGAAATTCCGTCTTCACAACTTCTCGTCATCTTTTACAAAAATTGTTATTTTGTCGAAACTTTGTGCTACACAAGTGTTTACACACTTGTGTGTTCTAAAAATCATTCTAGTTAACGTAAGATACGTCTTTAGAAAACATAATTTCTTTGATACTTGGTTCTTTGAAAATACCGCTTGTAGATACGTAGATCTGCTAGTTTTAAACACTATTTCACAAGTAAAAACGCTTTTACACAAGTTCATGATTCGTGTGTGGTTGAGTTTCACCCTTTAACCCTTGTTACATTCAAAACAACCTTATGTCATGATCCATGATCATGACCAACCCGGGTTAAATGATGATCCGAGCTACCACAACATAGATCGGGTCCAAATAACCACACAAATCAATTACTACAACATTTACACAACATATAAGCTTTTAACCATCTTTTTAAGTGTTTTTAGTAAACTTTAATGCATCAACATGTGAGATTACTAGTTTTAACCATTACGAATCATTTTAACCACTTTAAGGTAGTTCAAGAAGGTGAGTTTAGCAACATACCACTAGCTCGAGGCTAGGGAAGAATCTAGACGCAAATAGGGTGGATAAAAGCAAGAGAGTGAGGTCCTTTAAGCTCCGAGTGCACCAAGCCTTCTTATACGTGATCCTTGACACTTGTGTGATGTTGGAATGTGATGAGTGAAATCGAAAAATGGATGGATGTATATAGGGGATCTCGGCCGAAGCTTATAGAGGGCAAGAGAGAGTGTTTGAGTGGTGTTGTGAAATGTGTAGGATCATATGTGCAAACTCAAGTTACTTATAGACAAAATTTGTGATTAAGATCCAATGGATTTAATGTCATATAGATACTAAACATCTTTGATTAAAATAATCAAAGAGGACAAAGTATGTCCCCTCTTGTTGGGGACGGTTTAGTGAGGGGGGGGGTAGTTTGGTTGGATTTCAAGTATTAGTTAGATAATAGTTAGGTTTATTAGGTTAGTTAAGTTAGGGATTAACCCGGTTAGTTGTGCGTTGCGCTTTATGGCGGGTGTTAGGGTATTCAGGGACCCTAACTGGCTCAGAAAAAGACAAATAATGTTAATGGCAATATTTTCATGTTCCGGGTATAGTCCGGTTGTCCGGTTGGATATTAATCCGTTAAAGCGCTTAACAAAGCTTTAAAGTGTCGTTAATACCTTTTTTAGTGTCATAACTTATTCCTGACACTTTGGAAAGTGTCTAGTAATATTTTTCTCATGTTTTGGCAGTTTATTAGTTAGCTAAAAGCTGAATTGTTTATTAAAGTGCTGAGTTTTGTGCTTAGTGTATGTCCTAGGCACATCCTGTCATTGTATCTTATTCCTAGAGACGCAGTTCTACAATCCTTGTATCCCTACACTCACTATTGGTGTAGTGAAATATTTCGGGCTCATACAGGCCTTAGAGGCAGTGTCTGCCTGATGCTGGCTTTATCAGCATGTTCAATAGGTTATCCGTTCATAGTGCTACTGTGCTTTTGTGCATCATGTTTGTCACTAAGGTTCAGCGTGTAATAATGTAGTGACAGTATGTAAGGTATGATGCAGGAATATGCATGTATCAACATTCAAGTAGCAGTTTGTTCACAAGTTCAAGTAAGCACAGTGATCAAGCAAAATTAATTATTAATTAAGTCGTACGGATACCTGGTTTAGTGAGGGTTGTCACATTCTCCCCCCGTTAGAAAAATTTCGTCCCGAAATTTTAAGTTCTGCTTCTAGTCGCAGGGTTCTTGGGAAATAAGTGGGGGTATTTCTCTTTCATCCGGTCCTCACGTTCCCAGGTGTATTCAGGACCATGTCTGGCATTCCAACGAACCTTGACGAGCTTGACACTGCTCCGGCGGGTCTTGTTCACTTTCCAATCCGTAACCTCAACAGGTTCTTCAACGAAGTGGAGCGTGTCGTCAACATGAATTTCGTCGGTAGGAATGACAACGGTATCTTGCGTTGGACTCTTCCTTAAATTTGATACGTGGAATGTATCGTGAACACCATTTAGTTCAGCAGGTAAGTCCAGCTTGTATGCTACTAGCCCAATTCTTTCCAAGATTCTAAACGGACCAATATACCGCGGATTCAACTTCCCACGCTTCCCAAAGCGTGCCACACCCTTCCAGGGTGATACCTTCAACAAAACCATATCACCTACCTCAAATTCCAGAGGTTTCCTTTTTCGATCCGTGTAGGCTTTCTGACGGTCACGAGCCGCACTGATGCGATCTCGGATCTGTGCAATCTTATCTGTGGTTTCCTGGACCACGTCAGGACCAGCCAACTGTCTATCACCTGCGTCAGACCAACAAAGCGGTGATCTGCACTTGCGTCCATATAAAGCTTCAAATGGCGCGGCACCAATACTGGTGTGGTAGCTGTTGTTGTATGAAAATTCAACCAAAGGCAAATGCTTATCCCAGCTACCGCCCAAATCCATAACACATGCTCTCAGCATGTCTTCCAAGGTCTGTATCGTCCGTTCGCTTTGCCCGTCGGTCTGCGGGTGAAACGCGGTGCTCATATTCAATTGCGAGCCAAAAGCTTCTTGGAAGGATTGCCAAATTCTTGATACGAACCTTCCGTCTCTATCAGAAATGATTGAGAGAGGTACTCCATGGCGTGTAACAATCTCTCTCATGTAAATTTCGGCCAACTTGCTCGTATTATCCTTCTCTCTGATAGGTAAGAAGTGCGCTGACTTTGTTAATCGATCCACTATTACCCAAATAGTGTCATGGCCTTTTGGCGTTCTTGGCAGCTTTGTAACAAAATCCATGGAGATTTGTTCCCACTTCCACTTGGGAATTTCCGGTTGTTGCAGAAGTCCCGAAGGCTTCTGGTATTCCGCTTTAACCTTAGCGCACGTTAAACATTTTCTCACATAAACAGCAACATCGCCTTTCATCCTAGGCCACCAATAATAATCTTTGAGATCTTGGTACATCTTATCCGCTCCAGGGTGGATAGAGTACCGCGATTTGTGAGCTTCATCGAAAATAACCTTCCTTAAACCTCCAAACAAAAGAACCCAAGTCCTTTTCTCAAAACATAACGTTCCTTCCTTGTTTGATACCAATAGCTTCTCCATCCCACGGAGATATTCTTCTTCAAGGTTCTCTTCCTTGAGAGCTTCTTTCTGCGCGACACGAATGCGCAAGGAAAGATTGGTCTGAATAATCATTTCCAAAGCCCTAACCCTTATGGGCTTGATCCTTTCTTTTCGACTTAGGGCATCGGCGACCACATTCGCCTTCCCTGGGTGATACTTAATCTTGCAGTCGTAATCATTCAACAACTCAACCCATCGTCTTTGTCTCATATTCAGCTCCTTCTGGTTGAATATGTGCTGTAGGCTCTTGTGATCTGTGAAAATCGTACATTTCGTACCATAAAGGTAGTGTCTCCAGATCTTTAAAGCAAAAACCACTGCGCCGAGTTCCAAATCATGTGTGGTATAGTTCTTTTCATGTTCCTTCAGCTGGCGTGACGCGTAAGCAATAACCTTTTGGCGTTGCATCAACACGCAACCCAATCCTTGACGTGATGCGTCACAGTATACCACGAATTCATCGGTACCTTCTGGTAGTGCTAAGATTGGCGCATTGCGGAGCTTATCTTTCAATATCTGGAATGCTTCTTCCTGTTTGATTCCCCATTCAAACTTCTTATCTTTCTGCGTGAGGAGCGTCAATGGTTGAGTGATTTTTGAAAAATTCTCAATGAGCCTTCGATAATAGCCAGCCAAACCCAAGAATTGCCGAATCTCGGTTGGCGTCTTTGGCGTTTCCCAATCCTTAATCGCTTCGATCTTGGTTGGATCCACGTGGATTCCATCTCCATTCACCACGTGTCCAAGGAACTGTACTTCTCGTAGCCAAAACTCGCACTTAGAGAACTTGGCATACAACTGTTCCTTCTTCAGCAACTCCAAAATGGCTCTTAAATGCTGTTCGTGCTCAGCCTTCGTCTTAGAATAAATCAAGATATCATCGATGAACACTATCACGAACTTATCCAAATACGGCTTGCAAACTCTATTCATCAAATCCATGAACACTGCATGTGCGTTTGTCAACCCAAACGGCATGACTAGAAACTCGTAGTGTCCATATCGAGTTCTGAAGGCTGTCTTTGGGATACTCTCCTCTTGTATCCTTAACTGATGGTATCCAGATCGAAGATCGATCTTAGAGTAAAAGCTTGAGCCTTGCAGTTGGTCAAACAGATCATCAATCCTTGGTAGAGGGTATATTCTTGATCGTCAGCTTGTTCAACTCCCGGTATTCAATGCACATACGGAAACTACCGTCCTTCTTCTTGACAAACAAAACTGGAGCTCCCCAAGGCAAGAAGCTTGGTCGGATAAATCCCTTGTCTAGCAACTCTTGAAGTTGTGTCGACAGTTCTTGCATCTCAGACGGAGCAAGTCTATAGGGTGCCTTAGCCACAGGCGCGGCGCCTGGAACTAAATCGATGTGAAATTCCACTTGTCTCTGAGGCGGCAATCCAGGCAAGTCCTCTGGGAAGACTTATGGATATTCCCTCACGACAGGGATGTCTTCGATCTTCGGTTCTTCAGCTTTCCTATCCACAATGTGTGCCAGAAAGGCAGCACATCCCCTCTGTAAACATTTTCGCGCTTTGAGGCAGCTGATAATCCTTAACGGTGTATCACGCTTCTCTCCGTGAACCACAATGGTCTCACCATCATCAGTTGGGATACGAACTACGTTTTCGTGACAAACTATCTCAGCCTTGTTGCCTGATAACCAATCCATTCCTACTACCACGTCGAAGCTTCCCAACTGGACTGGTAGTAGATCCAGAGCAAACTCACGCTCTCCCAATTCGATCACACAACCTCTGATAACTTCATTGGCTTCTACCAACTTTCCATTAGCCAATTCGATTGAGTACGGAACATCTAGTTTACTAGCGGCTAAACCAAGCATATTCTTAAACTCTAACGACACGAAGCTATAATCGGCGCCAGTATCAAATAAAACGGATGAATAGCGTTGGTTTACAGGGAACGTACCAGTAACAACATTGGGATCCTGACGCGCTTCCCTTGCTTCAATATTAAACACTCTTCCACGGGCTTGGTTCAACTCTGGGCAGTTCCTCTTGTAGTGCCCAAGATCACCACAGTTGAAGCATCCGGATCTCTGCCCATTTCCACCAGCATTTCCAGCTTGATTATTCCTCTGGTTACGATTCACAGTGCCCGCTTGATTAGCATTGTTAACTCGATTTCCATCACCTCCATTGTTCCCTTGTGGGCGATTTCCATTTCCGCCTCGGTTGGTGTTTCTGTTTCCGAATCCTCCCTGGCCTCTCTGGCCAGCTATGGCCCAACAAGAATCCTTCAAGTGGCCAGTCTTTCCACAAGCTTCACAAACTTTCAAACCACAACGGCCAGAATGGTGGCGCTGGCAGGTATTACACTTGGGCTGGGTGCCATGTATCCTTTTCCTTTCCTTCCGCTACCAGCTGTAACCTGAGCTGGCATGCTTGCTTCTCCTTTCTTGACAACACCAATGGTGCCCTGCTTGAAGTTTGAAAACTTCCGCTTGTTACCTCCTGATGACTCCACATGAGTCTCTTTCTTCTTTGGCTCAGCTTCATCAAACTTGTTCAGGCGAATAGCCTCCTCTGTGAGAGCCACGCTCAAATCAATCGCCTCAGTAATAGTCGCAGGCTTGGAGGAGGTCACCATGCTTATGATTTGAGGAGCTAATCCTCAAATAAAACGTTCAATCCTTTTGAACTCCGGAGTGACCATGTAGGGTACCACATGCGATAAGTCATGAAACCTCTGAACGTATTCCGCGATCTTTGGACCTTCCATCTTTAAATGCCAGAACTCTGTTTCCAATCTTTGGATTTTAGCGCGGGAACAGTACTTTTTGCGCATAAGTTCCTTCAGTTCGGTCCAGGTCAGCGCGTAGGCAGCAGCTTCACCAAGTGTCTGTACTTGCAAATTCCACCAAGATAGGGCTCCATCCAAGAATAGCCCAGAGATATAGGTGACTTGCTGGTCTAGTGCGCATTTGCTCATGCGAAGAACAGATTCAGTTTTCTCAGCCCAACGAACAAAGGCGACAGCACCTCCTGTGCCATCAAAGTTGACTGGCTTGCAGTCCAGAAACTGCTTATAGGTGCACCCTGCACGTACAGTATAACATGTGATCGGCATTAGCATCTTTGCTATAGATATCCAATTAGGTCATGGTATGTCTAAATGACTTAGTATTACCATGAGGCGGGTTGTTGTTGTTGCCAGTGTTGCCAGAGTTGCTTCCACTAGTACCTCCTTGAGAGGCGGCGTATTGTGCGATGGCAGCAGCGATGATTTGCTGGAGTTCTGCCTGATTAGTAGGCATTTGCGGTTATTGACGTCTCGGCGGCATCTTCTAAAAGATGTGTTTACGTTGGTCAGGCCATAGTAAAGCATACGTATATAATGATAGTAATAGTACATAACATCTCATGTTATCAGTATATCATTCACATATCATCTCATGTCACAAATATCATTCACACAACATCCCATGTCATAAAAATATAAATAATCAATCAAGCACCAAATATGATGAGAATACTGCGATTGCCATATATCGAGACCACATAGTAAGTGTACCAGTACATCACAGTGTCATACAATCATCAATCGACTAAGGGCTACATCACCCCAGTCCAAAAACTATATCAAATCAGTGTCACGACATCCCATGTACAAAATCAACAAAAGGCATAATCAGAAAGTAGTCTCCAAAAATGATGTGCAGTCAAAAGCAATCGCCGTCTTCTCACCAACGTCTACCCAAATGGCACAGATGAGCTCTACACGGCTGGCGGTGGAGGAGGAGGAAAATGAGTGTAAAACAAACGACGCAACTGGAGCCAGCCCTCCTCCATGGCTCTCTGAGTACGCAAGAAAGAGGCAACCTGCTGCTCTAATGCAAAGAGGCGTGCAACATAGTCTGGTGGCAGTGGTCGAGAGGGCTGCAAAGGGGTGTGGGTCTGACCCTGGCACTGACACGGCGGCGGCTGAGCTCTCTCGAGCTCCTGAATGCGCTGTGTGTGTGCCTCGTGCTGGGCGACAAAAGACATCAAAACATCCTCAATAGAATATCCCATATGGAATGGATGGTAAGGATCGGTCGGTGGCATGACAGGTGGTGATGACCAAAGGAGTGGCTCACTAGTGGGATCAAAAGGTGCCACATGAAATGGAGAAACAGGGGGTAAAACAGGTGGAAACTGTGGCATGAAGGGAACAGATGTCGGCACATGCCCAAAGGGATGGGCCGAAGAACCCTCTCCAGGTCGGGCTGGAGGTGTAAACTGAGGGAATGAAAAGGAGGTATCAACGTGACGAGTATCAGTGAGCTGAGGGGGAATAGGTGGAACCTCATCATCAGCAGGAATCCACCCGTGCTGGGCGTGCTCATCTCGTGGTTCCATGTGGGTCGCGAACAGTGCATGCTCGGGCTCTAGTGGAACGGGATCAGGTAGGGGAACAACAAGAGGGTGAACGGGTGCATCAGCAATAAGTGGGTGATCAACATGATCAACAGCAATGACATGATCGCCCTCCAACAACGGAGCATCCACAGGGTGATCATCAACAGGTGGGTCAGCAATCACAGGCTCAATACGCATGCCAGCATGAACGGGGTCATGCTCAAGCACAGGGTCTAGAGTGGCTGCCTGCTCAGGGGCCATGGCAGGCTCGGGATCATCAAAGGCCATCTCAAAGTCAAACTCAGGGTCGATGGGATCACCTGGGTCAGCTGGGTCGACTGGATCCTCCATAGGCTGATCCATAGGTATAAACTCTATATCCTGATCCGGGTCGAATCCTGGGGGAAAGATAGGATGGGAATCCTCCACATCATCATGGTCAAAATCAAAGCTAGGAATAAGGGCAACAGAGGATGCATGGTCAGGATCTGAACCATGTGAAAAGTGCTGTGCGCTCAGAGTGTGGGAAGGTGCGGAGGCCACAGACTCGAAGGAGTCTGGAGCAGGTGAGTGTGCAGGTGACTCCGTAGCTGGAGCATCTGCGAGCAGCAAAAGTCCTCCGTCAGTTATAAGGGCCTCGCCCTCCTCATCGTCCTCTAGGAGATCATCGTCAAACAGATCAATATCGCCATCAGCCTCGGCGTCAAGAAGTAAATCGTAGGCAGGGTAAACAGCTAAGGGTATGGGAGCAGGGATCTCCACTAACGGTAGGTCCCCAATAAGAGGGCCATCGGCGAGCTCATCAGCCTCGTCAGGTAGCGCGAAGGGCTGAAAGTCGTCCTCATCCGTGCTAGAAACGTCCGACGTGTGCACCTCGTGCTCTGAAGATGCTAGGTCATCTGATACTATAGGTCTAGGTCCTGTGGTGTCTGAGTCGCCAGTACCGGGCGAGTCCATGTGTCTGTAACATAAACACAAATATGCACAAATAATCAGTCATACAATCAGGTAAACACATTAGTCACCAAGTAAGAAATCACATAATTCTCCTAGTCCCACTAGCCTCCCAGTCTCCTAGACTGACATTCTAGTCCCACTAGCCAAATTCTCCCAGTCTCTAAGACTGCTCTATCATCTACCTCGACCTCTTAGATCGAGCCTCGGCCTCCAAGACCGAGCCTCAGCCTCCAAGACTGAGCCTACTCTTCCTAGTCTTACTAGCCATCTACCTCGATCTCTTAGATCGAGCCTCGGTCTCCAAGACCGAGCCTCAGCCTCCAAGACTGAGCCTAATAAGAAAATAAATAAAATGTGCTCAACATTTGTTTGTAATAACGTTTTGGATCTGGACTTAGGTGGTATGCAGTAAAAATGTTTTCGTGAGAGCCCTAGTGATCATAGTCTAGACTCGAGAAGGAATCCTAGTTCGCTATGATCAGAGCTCTGATACCAAGCTGTCACACCCTGGCTTTGCGGAAACGTGGTTAATTTGGTGTGACTTCTTAATACCATAGCTTAATCATAACAAAGCTATATGAAATAAAATCATGCAAGATCACCCCTTTAATTTAGTTTTAAAACCAAATACAACAACATTGTATCAACGGGAACATACCCTAACGACATAAACATTGTTCAACCAACACAAACATCAACATAACACAAACACAGTTTAAGGACTGTGACTTGTCCAGGAAAGAGTCACATTCCCTAAACCCGGGTGACCTCGTACTAGTGCAGCGGGAAAACGTGCCATACCGTGCCAGATCCTTTAATTCCCTGAAATACATGTAAGTTGAAAAATCAACAATAATGTTGAGCGAGTTCATGTGTAAGTGAGTAAATAAACCTTTGTATGTATAATAATCCTGGTATGTAGCAAATAAGGAAAAAGAGATCACCAATGGTTTGCAAGGCCATTGATATGTGTGAAATGCAAGTAGGAAGGCTCAAACCTAGCAGACTTATGCGTTGGGTACAAAGTCACCCCGAGGTCCGTTATGCTGGGCCTGGGGTTGGGCTCGCTACACCCAAGTAGATCTACCGCTCCTGCCCCTCGGTCCTACCCTGAGGATTAATGACCTCAAGTTTCCGCCTACCCATTCACATGATCTAAGTAATAACCCTCCTTACGCTAACCATACCATGTAAGAAATATTCGTAATCATAGTAACATGTATTTCACCCCCGCAGTTTAGAAAACTGAAAACAGTTAAGAGAAAAGGGGGACATGAACTCACAGCGGTGCGTCTCTACCAAGTAATACTCCAAGTCAAGCAGCTGTGCAACGACCTACATGTACTAACTCTATTAGACGGATGGTCGTGCCTTAGATTTAAGGTTTAGGTTTTTGGGAAATAGTTAGACAACTATTTCATGTTTACATTTGGTAAATACTTGGTAGTTATTCTCTTTCCCAAGGATGGGGGATTTAATACATGTGCGTTCGAAATATATTATTAAGTCTCACTTAATATATATTTATTTCTAATTCCAGAATGTAAATATTTTTCTCAAAAATATTATATTTTTATTTCACATAATTTTCCCAAAATAATACTTTAACAAAATACGCGTTCATAAATATTTCCGTAAAATGCGTAAGTTATGTTTTAACGATCGAGTGGTAATAATAATTACCGGTGTAACTTATATATATATTTATCATGAAAGCGTTCGTATTATTTTGGATTCGTTAACGTCTGATAATATTATTTTTACCCTAAAAATAATATTTATACACTTCACAAAATAATTGACAAGTGACGTTGTGAAAAATATATTTACTAAATATATATTTATCACGTTTAATTTTGTGAAAAATCCCACCTCCGATATTTGTAAATAAAGTCGTGGCGAAACTTATATTTTGAAAACATGTCGAAAAGTATTTCTAACACTTATAGTGAAAATAATTCTAAGTGTCAGGTTTTTGGAAAACTTTCGCCAGAGTTTCCTCTGTAACTGGAGGTGGCCACGCCTTCAAGCGTGTCATTTTCTTTTATAAATCAATCAACCAGTTTTCTTATTCAATCAAACCAATACTCAACACAACAAACTAGTTAATAAATATGTAAATCGCAAAGATTTCATGAACTTGTGATTTACTCAAAAATACGAAGTAAATCTCATTACTTTTAGCGGATCTTTATATAAATTAGTCCGGTTTCGTAAAAAAACTTGTTTTTAAAGAAATTCCGTCTTCACAATTTCTCGTCATCTTTTACAAAAGTTGTTATTTTGTCGAAACTTTGTGCTACACAAGTGTTTACACACTTGTGTGTTCTAAAAATCATTCTAGTTAACGTAAGATCCGTCTTTAGAAAACATAATTTCTTTGATACTTGGTTCTTTGAAAATACCGCTTGTAGATACGTAGATCTGCTAGTTTTAAACACTATTTCACAAGTAAAAACGCTTTTACACAAGTTCATGATTCGTGTGTGGTAGAGTTTCACCCTTTAACCCTTGTTACATTCAAAACAACCTTATGTCATGATCCATGATCATGACCAACCCGGGTTAAATGATGATCCAAGCTACCACAACATAGATCGGGTCCAAATAACCACATAAATCAATTACTACAACATTTACACAACATATAAGCTTTTAACCATCTTTTTAAGTGTTTTTAGTAAACTTTAATGCATCAACATGTGAGATTACTAGTTTTAACCATTACGAATCGTTTTAACCACTTTAAGGTAGTTCAAGAAGGTGAGTTTAGCAACATACCACTAGCTCGAGGCTAGGGAAGAATCTAGACGCAAATAGGGTGGATAAAAGCAAGAGAGTGAGGTCCTTTAAGCTCCGAGTGCACCAAGCCTTCTTATACGCGATCCTTGACACTTGTGTGATGTTGGAATGTGATGAGTGAAATCGAAAAATGGATGGATGTATATAGGGGATCTCGGCCGAAGCTTATAGAGGGCAAGAGAGAGTGTTTGAATGGTGTTGTGAAATGTGTAGGATCATATGTGCAAACTCAAGTTACTTATAGACAAAATTTGTGATTAAGATCCAATGGATTTAATGTCATATAGATACTAAACATCTTTGATTAAAATAATCAAAGAGGACAAAGTATGTCCCCTCTTGTTGGGGACGGTTTAGTGAGGAGGGGGGGGGGGGGTAGTTTGGTTGGATTTCAAGTATTAGTTAGATAATAGTTAGGTTAATTAGGTTAGTTAAGTTAGGGATTAACCCGGTTAGTTGTGCGTTGCGCTTTATGGCGGGTGTTAGGGTATTCAGGGACCCTAACTGGCTCAGAAAAAGACAAATAATGTTAATGGCAATATTTTCATGTTCCGGGTATAGTCCGGTTGTCCGGTTGGATAGTAATCCGTTAAAGCGCTTAACAAAGCTTTAAAGTGTCGTTAATACCATTTTTAGTGACATAACTTATTCCTGACACTTTGGAAAGTGTCTAGTAATATTTTTCTCATGTTTTGGCACTTTATTAGTTAGCTAAAAGCTGAATTGTTTATTAAAGTGCTGAGTTTTGTGCTTAGTGTATGTCCTAGGCACATCCTGTCATTGTATCTTATTCCTAGAGACGCAGTTCTACAATCCTTGTATCCCTACACTCACTATTGGTGTAGTGAAATATTTCGGGCTCATACAGGCCTTAGAGGCAGTGTCTGCCTGATGCTGGCTTTATCAGCATGTTCAATAGGTTATCCGTTCATAGTGCTACTGTGCTTTTGTGCATCATGTTTGTCACTAAGGTTCAGCGTGTAATAATGTAGTGACAGTATGTAAGGTATGATGCAGGAATATGCATGTATCAACATTCAAGTAGCAGTTTGTTCACAAGTTCAAGTAAGCACAGTGATCAAGCAATAATTAATTATTAATTAAGTCGTACGGATACCTGGTTTAGTGAGGGTTGTCACAGTGATATCGGTGGAGTTTGTGAGAACTCAACAGAATTTAGCCGACCACTTAACCAAAGAGTTATATAGAGATCTTGTGCACAAGGCGGTTGTAGGGATGGGATTAAAGTCCACCTGAGATTTCTCGTGTTAAGATACCCAATTCCTACCTAATATGACGTTAGGTGCTGAATTCAATGTGGAAAGCTTAACATCTAGAAATTGGAACACATTAGTAGCATCATCCCAAGGTATGTGTTCAGACCTGCAAGTTAAAGGAGGTTGAAGGTTTTCTTCTTAATAGTTCTTTGAAAAATTGCATATGCAGGTGCAAGAATAAAGAGCTACCTATATGAGCATGAAGTTTAGCCGCTTCAAGAAGCTAGGACTTGGCTTTGATATATTCATTCAAGGATGGGACACAGGCTAGTAAAAATAGTGTCAAGAAAGAACATTAGAGTATGTAAACTTGTGTGTATATTATCTTCATGTATTCACTTAATAGAAAGGGTTCAATCCTTAGCGACACCCCTATATTCGGATATTTGGAATGTGTAATATACTAATGTGAAATTCAACCGTCGCGATATTTCATTTATGCATAAGTTTGATTGTTGTGAACTTGTTTAAGTTAATCAAGGATTACGCTAAAATGGGGGAGGAATGTTAGATATTTTAGTGTAATCGGGGATTGACTTGGTGATAAAAGCGAATAATAATGCACATCAAGCAAGTTAGGAGGTGCGGGAGTGCACGCTTGTATGAGTTATTATTATTCGAAGTGTACGGGCGGAGCCCGTACTATACAGAGGTTCCAAGGGGGCAGCGCCCCCTTGGCGGGGGTCCGGGGGCAGCGCCCCTGGGAGCAGGGTCCAAGGGGCGGCAGCCCCTGGCGGGGTCCAAAGGGCAGAGCCCCTGGCTGGGGTCGAAAATAAAATTTATGAAAATCTATCACAAATTTTCAGACAAAATTCAAGTCAGTTTTTAATGCAATTTTATTAAAATTCGAAAATAACTGCCAGAGGCAGTTATCTGCAAGAAACCCCAAAAATTCGTATTCAGATTTTGGTCACAATTCTCTGGTTCATCAATTCACACAAAACACATACCCACGTTCAATTTCTCGAAATCAGAGTTGTATCCGATTGAATTATTCGGGTGAACCACCGAAATAATTTGATCTGAGAGTGATTACACGCCTCTCTGATCATCCGGCAAACTGAAATTCCCCAACAGCTCATCTTTTTCTCCATGTTTTATCCACCTTGTATAATTTGGATCAATTCCCTTATTGAAAAAGTGATGATCCACTTCATCCAAAGGAAGAGAGTAGTGGTTTAAACAATTTATACATGGACATGGAATTTTTGTTTTTTGTTTAGTTTTTTTTGGGTCGATGTTCATCGACATCTTCAAAGTTGCGAACTGCATAATCTAGAAATGCTGCAACTCCATCCATATATCCATATATGGTTTTTTGATTCTATCGGTTAACATCCAAGACTTATCCATCCTTTAATCACGACCTGGTACATAAGCATAGTAGAGTAAAAAAAACATTAGAATAAAAATACGACAAGGTATGTAGAGAAACATCATGTAATATATTAAGAAATTCAAAGGTATCCCTTTCTATTGAGTTTTT
Organism: Helianthus annuus; assembly: GCF_002127325.2. Taxonomy (NCBI): domain Eukaryota; kingdom Viridiplantae; phylum Streptophyta; class Magnoliopsida; order Asterales; family Asteraceae; genus Helianthus; species Helianthus annuus. Next base: position 141,481,470 of record NC_035438.2, on the reverse strand, counting down.
ATTTCTGAATACAAGAACAGAGAGTATGACTCTGTTTATATAGAATACATAGGACAAAGAAAAAAAAAAGAATCAACTATTATGGCTAAAATTAGGGAGAGGAAAACATGGACTAAAATTGGGGAGAATATTATGGAGAGAATGTCTCCATATAATTTCAAAAGCCAATACTCCCCCTCAAGCTGGAGCGTGAAGGTTGACAACGCCCAGCTTGTCGAGTAGAAAGCGAAGTTGTGAAGCTCCAAGTCCCTTCATAAGAAGGTCAGCAAGTTGAAGTTTCGAGTCGATGGGCATAGGAGAAATTTCTTTGGATTCTACACGTTCTCGCACAAAATCGCAGTCCATCTCAACATGTTTAGTGCGTTCATGGAAGACCGGGTTGTTGGCAATGTGGCGAGCAGCTTGGTTGTCGCAGAAAAGGGTAGTAGGCCCAAGTTGAGGAAGACCCAGTTCCTTCAAAAGCCATCGTAGCCAAATGATCTCGCTAACAGTGGTAGCCATGGCGCGATATTCAGCTTCAGCCGAAGAGCGTGAGACAACCGACCGCTTCTTGGTTTTCCACGAAACTGGAGCACCTCCGAGCAGTAGCATATATCCAGTTCGAGAACGTCTAGTGAGAGGACAACCGAGCCAATCCGAATCAGAGTATGCAACCAGATTAGTTCCACCTTCTTTTGGTAGGAGTATGCCTTGGCCTCGGGTCGCTTTGAGATATCGAAGGATCCTAAACACAGCATCCAGGTGGTTCTGACGAGGGTCCGACACAAACCGAGTAGGCTATATCTGGACGAGTGGCCTGAAGGTATAATAATCGCCCAATGAGTCGCCGATAGTTACTAGCATCAACCTTAGATTCTTTGTCGTCCATAGTAAGCTTTAGATTTTGTTCAATTGGAAAGAAAGACGGCCGACATCCTCCCTTACCACTATCTTCCAAGATGTCAAGAGTATACTTTCGTTGGCTCAAAACAAGACCACGAGAGGTTTTTGCCACTTTGATGCCAAGGAAATACTTCAGTTCACCTAGGTCTTTGATGCTAAACTTTTCATGCAAACATTGCTTGATTTCTTGTATCTTCTTGGAATTATTACCAACCATGATAATGTCATCAACGTAGATGAGTATAGCAATGAATGTTTCAGTGTTTTTGTAGAGGAAGAGAGAATGATCCGATTTGGATGAACAAAACCCGAGGCCAAGAAGAACCGTGGTAAATTTTTGATACCAATTTTTTGACGCTTGTTTGAGGCCATAAAGAGATTTTCGTAAACGACATACCCGATCCTCATTCTCTTTAGAAAAACCTTGCGGCATTTTCATGTACACCTCTTCTTCTAGATCGCCATGCAGAAAGGCATTGTTGGTGAATGAGCCAATTGTTTTTAGTGGCCACGGATAGTAATGTTCGAACAGTCACCAACTTTGCTACCGGAGCGAACGTGTCATGGAAATCTTCTCCTTTAATTTGAGTAAACCCCTTTGCTACGAGGCGGGCTTTGTATCTTTCGACATCCCCATTTGGTTTATACTTGATCTTGTAGACCCATTTAGAATCAATAGCTCGTTTTCCTTCTGGTAAGGATTCAAGAGTCCACGTGTTGTTTTGCTCAAGGGCTTGAATCTCTTTCTTCATGGCTTCAATCCATCTTGGATCTTTCATAGCTTGCTTAAAATGTTTCGGCTCATCAGCAGTAGTGATGGCCGCCAAAAAAATTTTGTGAGCATTAGAAAAATTTTCATAAGAAAGATAATTGGCTATAGGGTGTACCGTGGAGGCGTCTTGAGTTGTTGCGGTATGTGTATGGTCGACCGAAGGGGGAAGATTCACAACGAAATCGTGAAGCCATTTGGGTTGAGTTCGATCCCTCTTTGGTCGTGAGGTTTCAACGTTGGTATGTGATTCATGGTTTTGGTGAGAAACCTCTTCATGATTTATTGTTGGATCACTTTCACCATTATTTTCTTGAGTCATATGGGCATCCTCATGTCCCACGGTTTGTGGGCTGGAAATAGGCCCATCATTAGGCATTTCATTAGAAGTAACATATGGTTCTTGATGTGGGCTTTCATCATCGTGGGCTTGAACAGGAATGAACACATCTTCATTATCATGGGCTTGCGCTGGAACAATATCGTGGGCTTGAACGGGAAATGTGAATGTATTTTCATGAAATTTCACGTCTCGTGACACAACAATTTTTTTTGCTTTCAATGTCAAATATTTTGTAGCCTTTTACTCCTGGAGGATAGCCCAAGAAAATCTTGGGTCTCCCCCTCACTTCGAACTTGTCACCCTTTGTTTCGATACTCCAAAAGTAAGTTAGACAACCAAAGACCCTCATGTGGTCATATTCGGGTTTTTGGTTGAACAACAACTCATATGGAGTTTTGTCACCAAGAGTTTAGAGGGTAATCGATTGATAATATATGCGGCCGTCAAAACACATTCCCCCCAAAAAAGTTTTGGCAAATTAGCTTCAAACCGTAAAGCCCGAGCCGTATCAAGCAAATGTCTATGCTTACGCTCAACAACTCCATTTTGTTGAGGCGTATGTGGACACGTGGTTTCTAACAAAATTCCTTGTTTAGAGTAAAAATTCAACATAAGGTTTGATGTGAACTCCCCGCCATTATCACACCTTATTCTCTTGACGTTTTTGTGAAATTGGGTTTCAATCATCTTGCAAAAATTGACCAAACAAGTACTAGCATCACTTTTATATTTAATAAGAAAAACCCAAACACTTCTACTAAAATCATCAACAATGGTCAAAAAATAATTTGCCCCAAAAAGTGAAGGAATGCGATATTTGCCCCACACATCGCAATGCAATAACTCAAAACATCCTTTGGTTTTAATTTTACTTAATGGAAAAGGCGATCTCGTATGTTTAGCCTTAGAACAAGAATCACAAACATTATTTCTAAGATTAAAAGAAACACCTTTGAGAAAATCAACCTTAGCAAGTTTCTCTTGAGATGTATGTCCCAACCTTTTATGCCATCTTTCAACCGTAACAGTCATAGCCTTTCTCTCTTTCCCAAACATCCCCATTCGGTATAGACCTCCTTTACACTTACCCGCACCAATCAAGTTCCTCGAACGGAGACCCTGCATCACACAAAAATCAGGAAAGAAAGTCACAGAACATTGAAGATTTTTAGTCAAACGACTGACGGAAAGAAGATTGCAAGTAAACTTTGGAACATGCAATATTCCCTTTATTTTGGTGCCTCCTGGTAAAGTATAGTCACCCTTTCCTTCAACCGGGATCGCATCACCATTAGGAATAACCACAGGCATTTCATGAGGATCCTTTCTTTTGTTTTCAAGAATATTGTTTAGATAAGTTGTGTGTTCGGTGGCTCCCGAATCCACAACCCAATCATCCTCATCATCATTAAATCTACCCGTCATGTGCCTTTAATTGAGCAGTAGGATCACTGCTCTGATACCATTAAGAAATTCAAAGGTATCCCTTTCTATTGAGTTTTTATTTCTGAATACAAGAATAGAGAGTATGACTCTGTTTATATAGAATACATAGGACAAAGGAAAAAAAAAGGAATCAACTATTATGGCTAAAATTAGGGAGAGGAAAACATGGACTAAAATTGGGGAGAATATTATGGAGAGAATGTCTCCATATAATTTCAAAAGCCAATAATATAAGCATGCTTATGATTGTCAAATTTTATTGCCTGATCACCGACCAAGCAATAAATACAGGGCTGTATTTAAAGAACATGCATAAATTAAAGAACAGTAGGGTTCCGTAGTTCAACAAATCATATATCTGTTGAATATGTGTAAACAATATTTATTAAAGAACATGCATAAATTAGTTGAACACCTTTCAAAATTTTCGAACAGCAGCCTTGTAGTTTCTTATGATGCAGCCTTCTTTTCGTAACAACAGGGTTTGTATATATGTAGCCTTCAAAATTGTCGAACATGCAGCCTTCTTTTGGTAACAACAGGGTTCGTATATACAACCTTCAAAATTGTCGAACAGTAGGGTTACGTATGACGCAGCCTTGTAGTTCCATATTACTTGTTTCTAATTCTAATTGGGATTTGCGATGATCTATATAGCACGGGGACTCCATTTATGTGGCCGTACCCGTCTCGGGTACTTGTCGGGGACGGAAACACCATGGGTACTCGTCGGGGACGTTTCCTAAACGTTTCCAATGTCGGGGACGTATCTGGTAGAAGTATCCAGCTGTTTCCATTTATTTTTAGGGTTTTTACCCTTTCAAATTCCACAACCGGCCATTAAATAAATAGACCTATCATATTCGGCTTCTCTAATCTCTAAACTCTCAAGTCTCATCATCTCTAATTCTCTATCGATTGCCGATCTCTCACTAGATGAACCGGAATTTGAAAATGATTTGATTATTGATAATTAATTACCTTTGGAAGATGTAGTATTTTTGGAATTTGTTTAATGTATTTTTATTTTTTATAATATTTATTGTCGTACCCGTATCTTGGAATTTTGAGTTTTGCCGTTCCTCGTTCCCGTATCGTCCCCGTACCCCGATCCCGTACCCGTTCCAGTGCTACTTAGGCGATGATACAAAACAATCACAGTAGGTTTACTCTGTTTTGGTTATTTTTAAATAAAGAAAGTTGGTGTTTTTATAAATTAAAACCAATTAACTTACAGGCTCATGAAGTGGTGGAGTGGTTTTGGTGCGTGTGAAACAATCAAGGGGTCGTGTGTTCGGTGCTCGTTTATGCCTGGATTTTAGGCGATTTTTTTGAAATTTTAGTTTTTTTATTTTTGCAGTTAAATTGTTCAAATTTTTTTTTTCTTGTTGGTCAAGAGACCTGGCAAACGGGTCGGTTCGGGTCAGGTCGGGTCATATAACGGGTTCGGGTCAAAACGGGTCAATTACAATAAAGGGTTGTTTTGGTTTGGGGCACTTCATTGAAGACTACAACTTAAATAAAAAATGTTAAGCCAAAATGACCAAACGAAAATCTGTTGCTGCTGCTACTCAAATGGTTCACGTCCAACACAAGAATACAATGCAAAAAAAACAACAAATGGCATATAAAAGAGATGTTAATAACATTTATGTTCACCTAAACCGCAGGTTCGGAACAAAGTCTTTAAACCATGACGTACGGCGGTTCTCATAAAAAAGTTCTAATAAACTACTGTAGGAGATTAGCATTAAAGCATTCATGTGGGAAGTAACACATGTTGGCAATCAAACACCTGCCTTTAATTTTACTTTTATCACTATCCTTCAAACCAAGCCTTTCATTTCGCATCTGACGTTTGGCCCAAGTGTCAGGATTAACAGCAGCACTACTTTTCCAATCACCCACAAAGAATGCATTTTCCACTATCGGCTTTTCTATCCACATGCATTCCATTTCAAAATCCATTTCATAAGCCTCGTACAGATCTCGTGCAATACAACTCACCACATAGAGAGTTTTGCCTGAGTTTATGAAATTCTGCTTTGTTACCAGATACAGAATATAATACTGTTTTGGTGAACTTTTGTGAGATCACAAGAACCCAATGGGATCTGGAGGGTGAAAAGACAAGGATACCCCTGAAGATCACAAGAACGGTTATTATGCAATGGCCATGCAGATTCAGAAGTTGAATCATTAACCCAAACTGGTTTTGAACCCAAATCGAACCCGATTAGTTGAACCCGGTATAGACACGAACCGTAGGGTTGAAATCTGTTCGTAACCCATACTTTCAAACCAGTCATAACCCTGGTTTCAACCCGGTCAAACCCAATCCCAAACTTGTTTGGACAAAAACCTGATTTGACCATCTTTGACCCAACCTGAACTAGTTTCAACACCAACCGGTTTGGGCTCAGAACTCGATTTCTGCATGACTGCTCCTGTAGTCAGAGCGCTCTGTTAACTGTGGGGCCACATTCACTTATTGGCTATTGTAACCGGACAATATAAACTAAAAACAGTTGTTATTATTATAGTTTTTGAACAAATGCTCTTCCTTGCGAGTTAAATCTTGAAGTTATTCCAACAAGAAGTAAATTTGATGAGTCAAATTTTGCTGAGATATTTGACTAACTGCAATTAACAATTTATTTTTTGAAAAATGACAAACGGTTTACATATATGTAATGGTCTCATTGTTATGTATTTATTAAATGAGCATCACACAGAGCAAGCGTTGTAGTAAAATACGTTTTTGTCATTAACAACAGTCATTGGCACCAAATATTAATACAAATGTGTTAGGTTGGGCATCATGGCTTAACGTAGAACAAAAAAAGCAGCAGCCGCGGCTGTTGACTTCTGGTGACATCAGTGGCGAAGCTTGACCATGAAAACCGGGGGGTCGAAAACGTATATACCCAAAAATTCCTATAGAACCGGGGGGTCGAAAACGTATATATCCAAAAATTTCTATACGAAAACTACATATATAACACTACTGAGCGAAAAGTTCGGGGGGTCGGGCGCCCCTCCCGGCCCCTCTTAAGCTACGCCCATGGGTGACATGCTGACACTAAAGCTGGTTAACTCAAGTGCCAATTAGCTCCGGAACGGGCTTCCTGTAAGAGTAGCATAGCGCCTTAAGGTGAGGCGGCTAAAAAGCGAGTCTGAAGCGGCATTACTAACTGAAGTGTAAGAGCAGCGTAGCGCCTTAAGGTGAGGTGGCTAGAAAGCGAGTCTGAAGCGGCATTACTAACTGAAGTGTAAGAGCAGCATAGCGCCTTAACATATCCGTACCAGTTATGTACAACTTTCTGTACGCCGAAGTTGTTAATGGTGAAAGTTGAAGGTAGTGCAATAAAACTAGTCATAAGGACAGTAGAAATTATAAGCAGATTCTTTAATGATGATTCAACTTATGTTATGTAAGAGTAAGACACCATGATTCACTAGAAACTCGATGGTTTTCAAATTTTGAAAGTCGTACCTTCAGCTCAAGGACGTCTTCAACATTCTCAACTTTATGTACTCCTCCCTACTGATGTTATTTAAAGTGCAAGTGTTTAATGGTCTTAACAGCTACCATATGCGAAAAGACGTATAACATAGAAATATAAATTCAGTCTGATGATTTGTTGACCATTTTTGGTTTGTAATTGACCCATTTTCACCCATGACCCGACCTGAACCGAACTGAACCATTTATGAGTTTAAAGTGGGTTAAATTGGTTTGTTGATCATAATGTTTTAGATACCAAAAACTCTAAACCAAAACACATCTACCGAAAAAAGACATTAAATGTTCGGGTTTTTTTTCGGGTTTCAGATTTCGGGTTTTTTCAGGTCGGGTTTTTCGGGTTTTTGATTGGGAAAAAATGACCCGATAACCAACCCATTTAAGGTTCGGGTTGGTCGGGTTCAGGTTATTCGGGTTCAGGTTTTTCTGGAATTCTCTACTTTGGATGGCTTCAACTTCGGGTCGGGTTTCGGGTTTCGGACAAAAATGAACAGCCCTAGTGTGGACCATATGGCCTTAGGCCTTAGCTAAAACAATGTAGATGATTGTTTGGTTAATCTAGTTTCCTGCAAAGTTTCCTACAAATGCACTTTTCCTGCAAAAGGTTCTGTAGCTGTCAGAATTTATATTTAAGTTCGCTGTTTGGTCTTGGGAACTACGTATGAACACTCATAAAAATCCAGCCCACCTAATATCACTCTTATTATTATCAAAAAATCAGCCCACCTAATAGCACTAGGCTGTTCTAAAAATGTTGAAGTGAAAAGGGGTGTAAATTAGTTAATTTGAGATTTAGTTGACAACCCGTTCTAACAAGAACCATTTAACCCGGTTCGAAACCAGTTTTAAACGGTCCGGTTCCAGTTCTCATTTCTGGAAAATTTATTCATTCTCTTTATTGTATATAATAACAACTTTTGTCAAACTCATTTCTAGCATCATGGAAGTTGAAGAAGAAAGCGATTTCTCGGATAGGGATTTGACAGGTGAGTCTGAAAGCGCTTCCTCAGATATGGATTTGACAGCACACAAAACAAAAACACTAAAGAGGGGGTTGACCAGGTTACCAAAAATGCGTACAGCATTTACAAACTCGGGTGGAAAAAAACACAAAGTTACATTTGATGAATTAGGGAAGTTTTCTGGGGAATATAGATCAGAATTTTCAAGTTTTTTGGGAGACCTAGTAAGAGAATGTGTCGGATTTAGGTTTTTAGCATAACAGTGCCAAAAGAGGTAAAGGATAAATTGTGGGAGGAAATAACGGTTAATTCTTTTCTCTTAATTATAAATGTATTTTTACATTTTCATGTGACTAACATACAACTTGTATTATATATTGCAGCGTTTTTATAACATTGATGCATGTCGTAGGCGTTTTGTAATGAATCGGCTTGGTGACCTGCTTCGAAATTTTAGAAGAAAAGTGTATGCGGGATACATAGTACCTAACTTAGGTAAACCAAAGAAACTTGCACGAATTCCTAAGAAGTATTGTTCAATGGTGGAGCAAACAGATTGGGACAAGTTCGTAACATATACACAATCAGACAAGTTTAAGGTTTCAATCTTTTATTCTAATGTTCATCATTATTTTATTTTAAATATAATTTTAAACTCTAATGAAATAATTACAAATTTTGTTGTAAGGATGTGTCAAATAAGACAAAAAGAGCACGATCAAAATACGTTTATGATCATCACTTGGGACGAGGAGGATATGCTTATCTAAGAGACAAACTGGTAACTTCATTTCTTTAATTAAAGTTTTTTTTGTGCTTATAACGATTTTTTGTTTGTATGTTTGATGTGTGTGTCTGTTATTTTTGTTGTATATATTACAAGGTACAAAATAACGAACTTTCAGTTGATGAGATCCCCTCTTGTGCTTTAATGTGGAGGAAAGCAAGGGAAAACAAATACGGAGAATACAAGAACGTTGATGTAAAAGACATAGCTAATAAAATAGTAAGTTCAACTTTAAACTTTTTTGGTTTATTTTTAATTACTATAATACATGTTTATTTGTTAACAATTTCTACAGATTGACAGTGAAACGCAAATTAAAGATGGATCCGTGAACCTTGATGCGGGCACGGATGCACTCACATTAGTATTTGGCAAAGAAAAAGGTGGGTATTTAAAAGGTGTTGGTTATGGAGTGACTTCTAGTAGATATTGGCAGAGTCCTCGAACAAAAGGATCATCAAAAGAACGAATTACATAATTGGAGTTTCAACTACATAACGAGAGACTTGAGCGTGGGAAAAAAGTGTAATCTTTAGGAATTCGATGCCAATTCTCGTTAATCAAATGGGTTTAAATACAGGAATACAAAGGTATAATAAGGAAACTATATATCCGTAAATCACGGAGAGATATGTGCACAATAAATGCAATATATACAGAAATATATATCGGCTAATATCTTCCCGCAGTCGAAGCAGTAGCCGGTCGAATGCAAAGACTGGACTTAAAACGTTCGAACAAGATACGTGGAAGCCCTTTTGTGAAGATGTCAGCATATTGGTATTCAGTGGGAACATGTAGAACGCGTACAGCACCAAGACGAACTTTGTCTCGTACAAAATGAATATCAATTTCGACATGTTTGGTGCGTTGATGCTGAACAGGGTTTTGTGACAGATACATGGCAGAAATATTGTCACAGTAAATGACGGACGCCTGCGTAACTGGAAGATGCAATTCAAGCAACAAGTTGCAGATCTAAGATAACTCAGCTGTGGTATTTGCAACTCCCTTATATTCGGCTTCAACACTTGAGCGTGAGATTGTAGGTTGCCGCTTAGAAGACCATGATACCAAGTTGTCTCCAAGAAAAACACTATATCCTGAGGTCGAGCGACGTGTATCGGGACACCCCCCAGTCAGCATCCGAGTAGGTGGTGAGACTCGTGGATCTGGAGGGGGACATGTGGAGAACATGGTCGGCAGTGCCCTTTAGATAGCGAAGTATGCGTTTTAGATACGCAAAGTGAGGCTCCCGTGGGGCATGCATGAAGAGACATATTTGCTGCACCGCGTATGAAATATCTGGTCATGTAAACGTAAGGTATTGTAACGCACCCGCAAGGCTGCGGTATAAAGTCCCGTCAGGAAGGGGTGTGCCAGCCGAAGCACTGAGTTTAGAATAAGTATCTGCCGGTGTGGTACACGGTTTGCAATTTTCCATCTTTGCTCTACTTAGAATGTCATGAATGTAGGCACGCTGAGAGAGAAAAAAGACCTCCAGATTGATGAGTAACTTCAATGCCGAAGAAATGATGTAACCTGCCAAGATCAGTCATAGAAAATTCCCGTGACATAGCTGATATAAAATGATGAGGCAGCCGATCATTTGATGCAGTGAGTACGATATCATCTACATATAACAGGAGGTAAGTGTAACGCCCTAACACGTTTTAACCAAAAGTCGCAGCGGAAATACGAACTTAAAATTTTCTTTCATTATATTCATTCTAACATACTTAGAACTACATTAAATCACTCTTTTACATTAAATACATTAATGCTTTCTTTAAATTTATACAATCTGACATACTTATATTAAATTACGTGACCACGCACCCACACGTACAATCCACGACTTGACTCGATCTTCGACCGCTTACGCTTCGTAATGAGAATTCACAGTTCTGTACAACCTGCAGACACCACGTACAATCACATTATTAGTAACCGGTGTCATCATACATAAGATTTAAACATGCATAATTTGACGTCAACATATCATGCTTTCGCTTATGTTAGACCCCTCATCCATCCATTCAAACCACCCGCATTGGATTTCGGTGTCTACCTTCAACTTCCATCACAAGTATACCTGCATTTCCATTTCATTCTCGATAGGAAAACGATTAGCATCACTAGATTTCATTCATACGAACATATCCATGTATACACATAAAAAGTCTCATTCAATTGTACATATAACTAAATTCCAATTCATGCATACATACCCTTTCTATCCGTACATGTACTTACAAATTTACATTCTACACATATTACTTATAAATCCTAAACACACCCATCTATACATGTAAATTGTATACACATAATTATCCACACTTACGTGTTCATAGTCATTCTCTCCTATGGATCCCAATTGCTTACTTACAATTATACCCATACCTACGCGTATAACTACTTATTTCACCTTTATGCATAATATCATCGCGTAAGATTCCTTCTTACCCATACTTAATAGAAACTATTTCTTAACTACTTTCGACTCATTTACCGTAAACTTACCTTATTACTTCCATTGTCTCATACTTTCTCACACGTTTCACAATAATCATCATACTACAATACATTTTACATCTAAAGTGTAAGTCCGGAATTCACTTACCTTGCGCGCCCGTATTTGCGTTCGCTTATTTGATTGAGTATTCGTAGCCCGTTAGCCTTCAACGCTCCCATCCATCTTGACATGATTCCTATACACTCATGTCATTACATTCACATTCTTATTAGCATATATGCTTATACTTATGAACAACCATACCAAATTCACATCTAACATACGACCTACATAAAGCATACTCAACATCATTAATCCATTTAAACAAGCATAAAGCATACTCGACATCATCACTACATAATCTTCACATGAACTATATATGTTTACCCATTACTTGCATACAATTTCACTTATTATTGTCTTTTAGACATTTTATCAAACACTTGGCGTGCGTACTACTTCCTAAGCATAATGTACAAGTTCTTTAAGCATGTTCTTCCTTATTTCATCTTATGAACTATCACATTCAAACAAAATCTCATAATCATAAATTTCACTTCAAGTTTAACTATCTTAGTCTATCATGCAACACCTTATACAACACAAAATTACACTATAGCATCTTCAAGTTCATCATGATCATCATCTTCACACTCATGCAATGGGTTTCATTCTAAATCACCCAATTACTTGAAATTATTCATAACACAAGTTCTATTTGGTGTTTCTAACACCTCTACATGCTTAATTTCATACAATTTCATGGATTGATTATAACCCACTTCAAACAAGGTCACCAAATCTAAGTTTTAAGACATACCTTATGATCCCCTTGTGAAGGTGATCGTTAATTCACGTTCGGTTGTGAATTTGGGCTTCGTTTAGCCTTTCAATTTGGAGATTTTATAAAGTTTAGGGTTTTGGCTCCATGGGAGCTTTCCCTGCTCGTTCATGAACACACACGATGTGTGTTTATGTGTGTGTGTTGTTTTCTTTTAACACAACAACTTTCAAGTTATCCCACTTTGGTCCCTCATGTTTCGTTTTAATTAAATAAGGCTTCAACTCTTCGCTTACTACTAACGAGACCAATAATCAACAAGGTTAATTATTCCTAGTAAATCCTCCTTTTTCAGATTAACTTTTCTCATTAACGGTACCTTACCCGTTTCTTAATAGTAACCGAGTCTAAATTACCAAACCCGTTTTTGGGGTGTTACAGTAAGCCATGTCAGTGTCGCGTTTGTGAACAAGGAGCTATCAGAGGTGGATGTTCGAAATCCACAGCGAATGATATTGGAGGCAAACCTATGATACCACGCCCGAGGTGCCTGATTAAGCCCATACAATGATTTATTCAACTTGCATACATATTTAGGATTACGTGCATCAATAAATCCTGGTGGCTGAAACATATACACAGTTTCGTTGAGATCCCCATGCAAAAATGCGTTTTTAACGTCCAACTGATGTATAGGCCAGGACCTAGACACTGCCAGGCTAAGGACAGTGCGAATGGTGGTTGGTTTAACTACCGGGCTAAACATTTCATCACAATCAATGCCAACCCGCTGAGACTTACCATTGACCACAAGACAGGCCTTATACCTTTCTAAACGTCCATCTGCGTGAAATTATCTATTAAAGCAGTGTATTCGGTTTTCATAGCATCGGACCAATGTGGATCAGACTGGCATCAATATGTGACTTGGGTAAAGGGGATATGGTTTCAACATTTAGGTTAAGAGGTGCCTTGGGTTTGGACGTCCCATCACGAGACCAAGTAATCATTGGATGTGTCGAAGTGGTAGGGGCGGTGGGGAGGGCCATTGGCAGTGAATTGTGTAGGGGAGTCGGGTGAGTGTTCGGTGGGGCCGAGGTATGAAGTTGGGCTGATGTATGGGTTTGGGCGATAGGCCGTGGTCTACGTGAATAGGTAAAAGTGGGTGGGGGCCTGGATGTAGGAATCGGTGGTGGGATGGGTGGTATCGGGTATTGGGGAGGTGTGGTGTGAGAGGGTGCGGAAGCTGTTTGTATCGGTGGTGAGGGAGTGGTGGCCATAGGTTGTTGAAAATTAAGGGGGACGGGTCCGACTCCAAAAAACTGTAGGACAGAGGTTTAGGTGTAAACGTCTTGGATAGTGGGAACTCCAGTTCATTGAAGGTGACGTGACGGGAAATACAAACTTTGCCAGTGGATAAATCCAGGCATCGGTACCCGCGATGATCCACAGGATAGCCTAGAAAGACACATGGAGAGGAGCGGGGGGCAAGTTTGTGAGGACGGGTGTCAGACTGGTTAGGGTAACAGGCACAACCAAACACCCGAAGGTGTTGATAGTCGGGGTTTTTGAGGTATAGGGCCGCAGTAGGTGTTCGAAAACCAATGGGTTTACAAGGAAGAATGTTATGAAGGTATACGAACGTGTTCAATGCTTCTACCCAATAGTGTGGTGGTAGAGAGGCATGGGTGAGGGGAGAGAGCATGATTTCATTAAGACGACGAATCATGCGCTCAGCCGTCCCATTTTGTTGGGAGGTGTAAGGGCACGAGAAGCGGAATTGTTAGCCATGGGTAGAGGCGAATTGTTTGAATTAGGTGTTATCAAATTATCCACCCATGTCACATTAGAAAGTCTTAATTTGGTGATGAAATTGGGTGGATGTGTATTTATAAAATTGGGTAAATTTGGTGTATGTTTCAGACATAAATTTCAAAGGAAATACCCAAGTAAAATGAGTATAATCATCAATCACAACCAAATAATATTTATATCCTTGTTTGCTAAGTATAGGAGATGTCCACAAATCACAATGAACAATATCAAATGGACAAACTGTGCAAGAAGTAGATAAATTGAAAGGCAAACGTTTATGTTTAGCAATTTGACAAGAGTCACAAAAAACTGAACGACTGCGTTTATCACAAGAAATAAATTTATTGGAATTAAAAAAATCTAGGACATGTAAACCAGGATATCCAAGACGGTTGTGCTAGGAGCCTTGAGAACTGGTGGAAACAAAAGCAGAAGCATCAGGTACTTGGATAGCAGTGAGCGGGTAGAGATTACTGGTACTGTCGTGGCGACTCAGGATAGTCCCAGTCGGATAATCCTTCACAGAAAAACTGTGACACTCTAGGTTTTCCGAACAACTACCTTGTATTACATTGTGCGTGTATATGTGTTATAAAATGAAAGTTGTGATTTCTTTTGCGCTATGTGCCGATAATGTGTTGTATGTATGTATGATATAAATATATATTAGAGTAGAAGTGAGCCGAGACCACGAAACCCCACTCGAGACCACCCGGTCTCGAGTGAACAATGAACATTTGGGCCGGTTGGGCCATGCCACTCGGAACCAAATGAGCCGGCCTTGAAACGGGTATAAAAACCCAAAACCCTCACCACACTCTCCTTTACACTCTCATTCATTTCACTCTCACAACCCTCACACTCTCTACTTCTCACTAAAACCCTAAAACCCTAGATCATCAACCTCCTCTCATCTCCTTCTTCTCGGATCAAATCGGTGACCACTAGGAGCTCTCGGATCAACGCACACACACCCGTTAGAAGTTTCATACTCACCCTTGAACCTCATCAACCGGTTAGTGTCTTTATGATGTTTGTTGTTGTTAAATGATAGCATGAATGACATGATTTAACTAGTGTAGTTGTATGCTTGATGATGTTGTTTTGTGTGAATCAAATATGTGTAATGTGGATAATCGGCAAACATGTGTTCATTTCGGATATGTGCTAATGAGCTCATGATATCTTGTGACTAAATGTGATACAAATCATTGATTCTTGATGTTCATGTAAAACCGGCTTGCACATGTGTAGCACCATGTTAATCGGAATTAGTGTAGAGATGATTTTTGAGATATTAGGTGATGATTTGAAACCATTTGATGGGCATATTTCAATGTGTTGATTTGTTGTTCATGATTATGATTTGATTTATGCAAAAATCCAGAAATATGATGAACTTGTAGTTAACATGAATATGACTTGATGTTTATATGAAGAACAACTTGAAGATGCTATGAATATGTTATGAACATTTGAAATTGCCATGTTTGATCCATTTTGGTGCTTAGTTAGACAAGAAAACATGTTGGTGGAATATTACTGGATAGTACATGGCTGCATGATATTACAATTCTATTGGTTAGTACACATAACAGGTTCTAGAAGGATTCAGGTGCACGTAACAGTGGTTGCGAGTCGGAACCCTTGGTTGCGACTCGAGACCAAAACGTGATTCGTCGAAATCTCCCGGTTACGACTCGCAAGCAACACATGATGAACCGAAACCGAGGTTGCGAGTCGAAACCCCTGGTTGCGACTCGAAACCAAAGCGTGATGAACCGAGACCGAGGTTGCGAGTCGGAACCCTTGGTTGCGACTCGAAACCGTGCATTCTCGAGTCGAAACCGCCCTTGTCTCGACTGGGCTGCCTAAGTGTTATTGGGCCAAAAGCTTGTTGGACTATCTGCATGTATATCTGTTACTGTTTGTGAAAATGTTAGAGCAGGCCCAATAACCCAACTGTTTGAATGTGTGCATTTTAAGTGTGTCTATACGTGTTGCTATACATGATTACTTGTACCCCAACTTGACCTATATTTGGTAACCATGCTAGGACGTGGTGACCAACGTGTTTGACCGGGTATTTAATCTACCGAGCAACCCAAGGTGAGTTCACAACCTAAAGCATGCGTTCCCGGTGGTTTGGGAAACGGAACTACAAACAACACTATCCCCCTTATGAGGGATACAACTTACTTTCTTCCCTTGTTATTGGGAACCTTTAGTTAATTACTGTTTATACGGATTGCAACTAACGGCACTAAACGAAACTCTATCACTCAAGTCCCTACTACATAATACCGATTAGTCGCCGGGGCCAGGCGAACGGGTTATTAGTTGATAGCGCTATTTAGGTTTTACCAACCTCACACCGTGCCATGGTTTGGGATCGGTCGTGAACTAATGTACTCAGGCATCCGTCAATGATGATAGAACATTGACATCGGGGCATCCTGCGGAAACGCAAACGGTTACCTAGTGTTCGGTATTGGAAAAACAGTTTAGTCGCTAACTTTTGGGGTAGCTCCCCATGGCATGTATAAACGGGTAAATTAACTGGTGAAACAAGTTTTTGGTAATTAAAACTGGACAACTAGTGAACTCACTTAGCGTTATTGTTGACACCTTACTGCATGCTTTGCAGGTAACCAGTGACTGAGGAGCTGCTGCTTGGGGATGTGTAGTGTTCGTCAAAATCCGTGTGTTGGGTTTTACTTATCTTGAACCATGAACTATCTTTTAAAACTATTTGGTTTATGCTTCCGCTGCTTTGTTTAAACTTACTATCAAACTTAAACTACGATGTTGCTAACTACTTTAGATAGCAATTACTTTACTATTAACCAATGCTTAGTATAATTGGTGGCTGGATCTTGGTCAGTCACGCCCTCAAGCGGATGTTACTCCGCAGGTGGAATTTGGGGGTGTGACAGATTGGTATCAGAGCCATTGGTTATAGTGAACTTGGTTTTAAAAAGGGGAAAAATCTTTTTGAGAAAAACTAGACTATAACCCGTGACTCGTGACGACACTACACTCCAAGTGCAAGGCTCGACTTATCTGACCTCATAGCTCGGACCCATATTTACTTGCTTGTTTGTCTTATGCTTTCTGCTTTACTATACGTACTAGTTTGCCTGATTAGATAGATACACCTCCCCTCTTCTATCTCATTCTCACTAAGTTACGACATCACACTCATACTATGTTTTCTGGTTATGAAGACAATGAGTGGACGCGGACGAGGAAACGTCAACATGACTCAGGCTCAGTTCACTAACCTGATCAACACGGTGGTTGCAGCTTTCGCAGCTCACCCTGGAGGTAAGCTCTTGTTTTAGGATGTTTAGATCCTACCGCCGCAACGTCTTTTCACCTCTAAGCCCATTCGTATCACTCTCACAACAGGTCAGCATGCGCCTGTGCAACCACGTGTTTGTACCTTCAAGACTTTCATGGATTGCAAGCCTCTTCCATTCAATGGCACTGAGGGTGCCATAGGTCTTCTGCACTGGATCGAGAAGGTCGAAGCTGTCTTCGCTGTCTGTGAGTGTTCCCCTGCTAATTGGGTGAAGTTTGCTACTGGTACTCTTGAGGGAAGCGCGCTTTCGTGGTGGAAGGCGCAAATTCAAATGCTTGGTTTGGAGACTGCTAACGCTACTGCATGGGAAGATTTCAAGGATATGATCAAGGAAGAGTACTGTCACAGGGATGACATTCACAAACTCGAGGACGAGTACTATGAACTCAAGATGGTTGGGTCAGAGATTGAGACCTACACCAAGCTGTCCAACGACTATGCTGCTCTTTGCCCAAACATGTCCCGACCCATGTACCGAAGGATCGAATTGTACATCAAAGGCTTAGTCCCAGAAATCAGGAGCCATGTAACCTCGACCAACCTCACTACCATACAGCCTGTGGTTCGTCTTGCCCACAAACTCACCAACCAGGCTGTGGAAGAGGGCAGGTTGCCCAAAAGGATCAGTGCTGCGGAAGGAACTTCTAATGATGGCAAACGAAAGTGGGATGGGAATCAGGGCAGAGATGCTAACTCTACTCAGGCCCCAGCTCAGCAAAGGAAAACTGACAACAACAAGGGCACTCAGCAACAGGGTGGCTACCGGGGAAGCTACCCTAAGTGCAACAAGTGTAACAGGCACCACAATGGGGCATGTAACAAGGGTCAATGTCAGCGATGCAACAAGATGGGGCATGAAGCCAAGGATTGTAGAAGTCAGTTCCCAGCAAGGCAGAATCAGCAACAACCCCAACAGCAACAGCAGCAGGGAAACAACCGCGGATGTTTTAAATGCGGGGCAACAGGGCACATGCGAAAGGATTGCCCTGAACTGAATCAGAATCGCAACAACAACCAGGGAGCTGGGAACAATGAGCAAAACAACAATGCTGGGAATGGTGCAAGGGGAAGAGCTTTCGTGATTGGAGCTGGAGAAGCAAGGAACGACCCCAACGTCGTGGCGGGTAAGTTCCTACTTGATGATCGTTATGTTTCTGTGTTATTTGATTCCGGTGCCGATGCCAGTTATGTATCCCTTCGCATTAGTAAGAAACTTAAGCACCCGCCTGCATTATTAAGTTCTAAGCACATCGTCGAGATAGCTAATGGTAAGAACATCGAGGCCACGCACGTGATCCACGACTGCATGCTAGAATTGTCTGGTCACACGTTTAGTATCGATCTTTTCCCCGTCAAACTTGGAAGCTTCGACGTCGTCATCGGTATGGATTGCTTATCCAAACATCGCGTTGAGATCCTCTGTCAAGAGAAAGCGGTTCGTATTCCTCGCCGTTCTGGCCAACCCCTCATCGTTCAAGGCAACAAAGGTGGAGAAGTCACAGGCATTATCTCGCTTTTAAAAGCCCAGAAGTGTTTACAAAAAGGGCACACCGCTATCCTAGCACTTGTCACTGACACCCACGAAAAGGAAAAGAGGATTGAAGATTTTCCTGTAGTACGTGACTATCCCGAGGTATTTCCTGAGGAACTACCTGGACTCCCTCCCCACCGTCAGGTCGAATTCCAAATCGAGCTAGCTCCCGGAGCAGCACCCATAGCTCGTGCACCTTACCGTCTAGCCCCTGCAGAACTGAAGGAACTCTCTACGCAACTACAGAAACTATTGGATAAAGGATTTATCCGTCCCAGTTCATCACCCTGGGGAGCACCAGTACTCTTTGTTAAGAAGAAGGATGGCACGTTCCGAATGTGCATCGACTATCGTGAGCTGAACAAGGTTACCATCAAGAATCGTTACCCTCTACCGCGCATCGACGACCTATTCGATCAGTTGCAAGGATCGAGCTACTATTCTAAGATTGACCTGCGATCAGGCTATCATCAGCTGAGAGTTCGTAATGAAGACATCTCTAAGACTGCGTTCAGGACTCGTTATGGTCATTACGAGTTCCTCGTTATGCCTTTTGGAATGACTAACGCACCTGCGGTTTTCATGGATCTCATGAACCGAGTGTGCAAGCCGTACCTCGACAAATTCGTGATCGTGTTTATCGACGACATCCTGATCTACTCGAAAAGTCAAGAAGAGCATGAACGAAACCTACGCCTTATCCTCGAACTCTTACGCAATGAGCAATTATACGCCAAATTCTCGAAGTGTGACTTTTGGCTTCGAGAGGTCCATTTCCTTGGGCATGTGGTCAATAAGGACGGGATTCACGTCGACCCCGCTAAGATCGACTCGATAAAGAACTGGCCTACACCCAAGACTCCAACCGAAATTCGCCAATTCTTGGGATTGGCAGGATACTACCGCAGATTCATCAAAGGATTCTCAAAGATTGCACAACCCCTCACGACTCTTACTCAGAAAGGCATTGTTTACAAGTGGAATGAAGCTCAGGAGTCGGCCTTTCAAAGGCTAAAGGATAACCTCTGTAGCGCTCCTATTCTCTCGTTGCCTGAAGGCACTGACGACTTTGTGGTTTACTGCGATGCGTCTATCCATGGACTCGGTTGCGTGTTAATGCAACGCGAGAAAGTTATTGCCTACGCCTCTCGACAACTTAAGATGCATGAAAGGAACTACACTACGCATGATTTGGAATTGGGAGCAGTGATCTTTGCTCTTAAGATATGGAGACATTACCTGTACGGTACCAAGTGCACTATTTACACCGATCACAGGAGTCTCGAGCATATCTTTAGGCAAAAGGAATTAAACATGCGACAACGTCGATGGGTCGAACTCTTGAATGACTACGAATGCGCCATCAAGTACCATCCGGGCAAGGCCAATGTCGTGGCAGACGCCCTCAGCCGAAAGGACACTATACCAAAGCGCGTGCGAGCATTGCAACTTACCATCCAGTCTAACCTCCCTACCCAGATCCGAAATGCTCAAGTTGAAGCATTGAAACCGGAAAACATCAGGGCTGAGTCTCTGCGAGGATCGAGACAACGATTAGAACAAAAAGAAGATGGCGCTTACTACGTAACAGGGCGCATTTGGGTTCCCCTCTATGGAGATTTACGTGAACTCGTGATGGACGAAGCCCACAAGTCCCGCTACTCAGTACATCCTGGTTCGGACAAGATGTACCACGACTTGAGGACTACATATTGGTGGCCTGGCATGAAGGCCCACATAGCAACATATGTCAGCAAATGTTTGACTTGCGCAAGAGTCAAGACAGAGTACCAGAAGCCAGCAGGCTTACTTCAACAACCAGAAATCCCGAAATGGAAATGGGAGCAAATTTCCATGGATTTTGTTACAGGGCTACCTAGGTCTCAACGTGGAAATGACACCATTTGGGTAATAGTAGATTGATTGACCAAGTCCGCACACTTTCTGGCTATTAAGGAAACAGACAAGTTTTCTACCTTGGCGGAGATTTACTTAAAGGAAGTAGTTTCGAGACACGGGGTGCCAACCTCCATTATTTCCGACCGAGACGCTCGTTTTACTTCGGAATTGTGGCAAGCTATGCACAAATCCTTTGGCTCACGTTTGGACATGAGCACCGCTTATCACCCGCAAACGGATGGGCAGTCCGAACGCACCATCCAAACCCTAGAAGACATGCTTAGAGCATGTGTGATCGATTTTGGCAAGAATTGGGAGAAGCATCTACCGCTAGTGGAATTCTCCTACAACAACAGCTACCACACTAGTATTCAGGCAGCACCTTTCGAGGCATTGTACGGTCGTAAATGCCGGTCACCTCTCTGCTGGGCGGAAATCAGTGATAGTCAAATCACGGGCCCAGAGATGGTGGTAGATACAACAGAAAAGATTGCCTAGATCAGACAACGCATGGCGACAGCTCGTGACCGTCAGAAGAGTTACGCTGATAAGCGTAGGAAACCACTAGAATTCCAGGTCGGTGACCGGGTTCTACTTAAAGTCTCACCCTGGAAGGGTGTGGTCCGCTTTGGTAAACGGGGCAAGCTTAATCCGCGATATATCGGACTATTCGAAATTACCGAGAAAATTGGTAAGATTGCTTATAGATTGAACCTGCCTGAAGAACTGAGTGCGGTACACAACGTATTTCACGTATCTAATCTGAAGAAGTGTCTATCAGATGAAACGCTCGTAATTCCTTTCAAGGAACTAACTATTGATGAACAGCTACACTTTACGGAGGAACCGATTGAGATCACGGATCGAGAGATCAAAATCCTCAAACGTAGCCAGATACCTCTTGTACGAGTCCGTTGGAACTCGCGACGTGGCCCAGAGTTTACCTGGGAGCGGGAAGACCAGATGAAGCACAAGTATCCCCAGTTGTTCCCAAACGAAAACCCTAGCACTGAAGCTACAACCGAATTTCGGGACGAAATTCCAAACTAACGGGGGGATGATGTGACACCCCGTTGAAACATTCTCACTTATACTAGCTTGACAGTGACTGCCTTAACTTTTGGGACGAAAGTTCTTAAAACTTGGGGATAATGTGACACTCTAGGTTTTCCGAACAACTACCTTTTATTACATTGTGCGTGTATATGTGTTATAAAATGAAAGTTGTGATTTCTTTTGCGCTATGTGCCGATAATGTGTTGTATGTATGTATGATATAAATATATATTAGAGTAGAAGTGAGCCGAGACCACGAAACCCCACTCGAGACCACCCGGTCTCGAGTGAACAATGAACATTTGGGCCGGTTGGGCCATGCCACTCGGAACCAAACGAGCCGGCCTTGAAACGGGTATAAAAACCCAAAACCCTCACCACACTCTCCTTTACACTCTCATTCATTTCACTCTCACAACCCTCACACTCTCTACTTCTCACTAAAACCCTAAAACCATAGATCATCAACCTCCTCTCATCTCCTTCTTCTCGGATCAAATCGGTGACCACTAGGAGCTCTCGGATCAACGCACACACACCCGTTAGAAGTTTCATACTCACCCTTGAACCTCATCAACCGGTTAGTGTCTTTATGATGTTTGTTGTTGTTAAATGATAGCATGAATGACATGATTTAACTAGTGTAGTTGTATGCTTGATGATGTTGTTTTGTGTGAATCAAATATGTGTAATGTGGATAATCGGCAAACATGTGTTCATTTCGGATATGTGCTAATGAGCTCATGATATCTTGTGACTAAATGTGATACAAATCATTGATTCTTGATGTTCATGTAAAACCGGCTTGCACATGTGTAGCACCATGTTAATCGGAATTAGTGTAGAGATGATTTTTGAGATATTAGGTGATGATTTGAAACCATTTGATGGGCATATTTCAATGTGTTGATTTGTTGTTCATGATTATGATTTGATTTATGCAAAAATCCGGAAATATGATGAACTTGTAGTTAACATGAATATGACTTGATGTTTATATGAAGAACAACTTGAAGATGCTATGAATATGTTATGAACATTTGAAATTGCCATGTTTGATCCATTTTGGTGCTTAGTTAGACAAGAAAACATGTTGGTGGAATATTACTGGGTAGTACATGGCTGCATGATATTACAATTCTATTGGTTAGTACATATAACAGGTTCTAGAAGGATTCAGGTGCACGTAACAGTGGTTGCGAGTCGGAACCCTTGGTTGCGACTCGAGACCAAAACGTGATTCGTCGAAATCTCCCGGTTACGACTCGCAAGCAACACATGATGAACCGAAACCGAGGTTGCGAGTCGAAACCCCTGGTTGCGAATCGAAACCAAAGCGTGATGAACCGAGACCGAGGTTGCGAGTCGGAACCCTTGGTTGCGACTCGAAACCGTGCATTCTCGAGTCGAAACCGCCCTTGTCTCGACTGGGCTGCCTAAGTGTTATTGGGCCAAAAGCTTGTTGGACTATCTGCATGTATATCTGTTACTGTTTGTGAAAATGTTAGAGCAGGCCCAATAACCCAACTGTTTGAATGTGTGCATTTTAAGTGTGTCTATACGTGTTGCTATACGTGATTACTTGTACCCCAACTTGACCTATATTTGGTAACCATGCTAGGACGTGGTGACCAACGTGTTTGACCGGGTATTTAATCTACCGAGCAACCCAAGGTGAGTTCACAACCTAAAGCATGCGTTCCCGGTGGTTTGGGAAACGGAACTACAAACAACACTATCCCCCTTATGAGGGATACAACTTACTTTCTTCCCTTGTTATTGGGAACCTTTAGTTAATTACTGTTTATACGGATTGCAACTAACGGCACTAAACGAAACTCTATCACTCAAGTCCCTACTACATAATACGATTAGTCGCCGGGGCCAGGCGAACGAGTTATTAGTTGATAGCGCTATTTAGGTTTTACCAACCTCACACCGTGCCATGGTTTGGGATCGGTCGTGAACTAATGTACTCAGGCATCCGTCAATGATGATAGAACATTGACATCGGGGCATCCTGCGGAAACGCAAACGGTTACCTAGTGTTCGGTATTGGAAAAACAGTTTAGTCGCTAACTTTTGGGGTAGCTCCCCATGGCATGTATAAACGGGTAAATTAACTGGTGAAACAAGTTTTTGGTAATTAAAACTGGACAACTAGTGAACTCACTCAGCGTTATTGTTGACACCTTACTGCATGCTTTGCAGGTAACCAGTGACTGAGGAGCTGCTGCTTGGGGATGTGTAGTGTTCGTCAAAATCCGTGTGTTGGGTTTTACTTATCTTGAACCATGAACTATCTTTTAAAACTATTTGGTTTATGCTTCCGCTGCTTTGTTTAAACTTACTATCAAACTTAAACTACGATGTTGCTACTACTTTAGATAGCAATTACTTTACTATTAACCAATGCTTAGTATAGTTGGTGGCTGGATCCTGGTCAGTCACGCCCTCAAGCGGATGTTACTCCGCAGGTGGAATTTGGGGGTGTGACAAAAACCAAACGGATCAAAATCGACAGACACCTAATTATCACGAGTAAACTTTCGAACATAAATTAAGTTCTTTATGATATTAGGTGTGTGAAGTATGTTTTTAAGGTGAAGTGGTTTAGAGGTGGTGGGTAGACTGGTGTGGCCTGATCCAACAACTGGTAACCGATGTCCATTTCCAACCATCACATTTTCAATAGATTGATTACACGGGTGAGAAATCATACCTGAGTCTCGAGTGAGGTGGTCTGATGCTCCAGTATCCATGAACCAACTAGGAGTTTCGGGTTCCAAAGCCATAGTGTTAAAGGCTTCTGCAAGTTCAGTAGGTTCCAAGGGGTTGACATCAGTCATATGGGCTTCAGGGGCAGACTGGTTCGCTGCTGAGGACGGTGGCTGCTGTGGGGTGGTCCAAGGCGAGACCCATCCCGATTGGGTTGGGTAGGGGCACGGGGGTGGTGGGTTGGCCTAGAACGAGTTGGCCCAATACGGTGGTGGCATGGGGTAGTACTGCTGGTTCCACGAGTTCCTTGGCGGGTTCCGATTAGATGGGCCACGGCTGCTGGACCCGGACCCGGAAGTGCCTGAACGATAGTGGGCTGGGCCAGAATTAACTGGGCCGTTAGTTGGGTTTTGATTGCGGTTTGGGTTGTCGCGGCGAGGGCCGCTGCGGCGGTTTTGATTGAACCGGGTGGGACGGCTCGAGTCATAGTTCTGATTGCGAGTGGGCTGAGTATCACGAGGGGAACCATCACGGCTGGGAGTTGGGGCAACGGCTGCATGTGCTTCCGAATTGGGACCAGGGCCGTCTCGAGCAACCTGTCGTTCCATATCACCACGAAGCATCTCACATGCCTCGTTCCAGGAGGGAAGTTCACGATTAATGATAGAACCGAGAGTGTCATACTCTCGAGGCAGACCCCGAACCAGTTGCAGAACTAAAGTTTGTTCATTAACCGGGCTGCCCACATCATCTAACTGGGCTGCCAAATCCCGAAGGGTTTGGCAGTAGGCTTCCAACGAGGACACGGAACTAAGTTTCAGGTTGACAAATCGAGATTGAAGGGCGGCACAACGAGGACCTTTGTTGTTATGGAAGATGTTCTTGACCCGATTCCAAGCTTGGAGGGCCGTAGATGGTTCTTCAAGGACCCGAAGGAGATTGTCAGCGGATAGCGTGCTCTATATCCACTGAAGTAAAACAGCATCAATCTTCATCCATTGAGCATAGGTGGGATCTTCTTTAGACAGCGGTTCTGCGGTGATGTGGTCGAGGACCTTGTATCTGCGAGCATGAAGGTTGAAGAGCTTCACCCACGCGGAGTACGTGACCATAGTACCATCCAAGACACGGACCTTCTTGGAGATATCAGTAACGGTATAAACAGGATGTAAGGCAGCAGTTTGTGTGGAGGTGTTGGTGTTGGTGTTGTCATGTTTATTAGTCATGGGGGAGGGTTAAACAGACAGGACACAGGATCGAAAGAAAGGAAGAAGGTGGCTAGCGGGTGAGGGTCGAAACCCTAGGGACTGGATCGAAATCCAGAAAAAAAAGGAAGAGGCTGCGGTTAGGTATAGAGCACAAGCTCTGATACCATGTAATCTTTAGGAATTCGATGCCAATTCTCGTTAATCAAATGGGTTTAAATACATGAATACAAAGGTATAATAAGGAAACTATATCTCCGTAAATCACGGAGAAATATGTGCACAATAAATACAATATATACAGAAATATATATTGGCTAATAAAAAGATGAATAAATTAAGACCCTTTCGATGCAGATGGCAGAAACAAATAACACACTTAATCAAGTTTTAGCTCATCTGGCTGCACAAGGACAAACAAATAACACACTTAATCAAGTTTTAGCTCATCTGGCTGCACAAGGACAAACATTACAAATATGTTCATTATCTGCAGACAAAATGTCACAAACACAAGTAAGTGACTTATTTTATTAGCAAATTAATACCTTAATAGTTTTCAAATGTTAACTATTGCAATTTCAGAAATTTTCCCTGTTTTATTGAATGGTATTATCTGTATTGCTTCCTTGTTACATTTTGTAGGTAAATTCTTTTGATAAACATGATGGATCAAAGCATAAGGCCAATGCTACCACATCTAAAACAGTGCAAAAAGAAATGGCACCAACGGTAAGTATGATAATTTCATTATTTTTTTATAATTTCCCATGTAATTATTGATATTTCATAACATATGTAATTGAATTGTAGGTAAAATCTATGAACAATAGTCCTGGATCAAAGGACAATACTAATGTTACCACATCTAACATATCAAGTAAAGTAGTGCAAACAGAAGTCACTTCTCATGCTAACACTTCTAAAATGGTGCAAAAAGAAATGATAACGGTAAGTGTTTGACAATTTCGTATTTTTTATAGTTTTTATGTGTGATTGTTGATTTTCTATAACTTAATTAATTCAATGTTTTTAGGAAAATGTGAAAACCAGAAAAAAGATGTTTTGTCTATGCATGAGACTTCACTTCTTGGGACATCATCGCAGTTAGAATCACAAGAAAATATACATAATACACATTCAACAAATGTCCTAGAGGTATGTGTTATGAAATACATATTTATATTGATTTTAACCTTAAGATGTTAATATAACATATTTTTTTGTAGAAAATCAAGTGTACTCTATATACTATAAATATGAACAACTGTGTGGCTTATGGTACAATTCATTTGTCAATTGGAAAACAAAGCATTCATGGAGTTCCAATACAAGATAATTGCTATAGAGTTTCTATTGATAAAGTTGTAAAAGAAGCAACATTTTTACCGGTAGAATCATAGAATCATGTGAGGTCAAAACAGTTGGGGATGCACTAAATACTTTTGTTGCTCGGCCAAAATACCTTGTCAAAACTAGCCAAAAGGTGATTTGTTCTTTATTAATATATGATTAATTACTCTAGCTATTGATATTTGTTTTCATGTTTTTTTTTTTTTGCTTCAGATACCAAATCTATCAAGCATTCAAACACAAAACACTACAACGCAAGTTGCTAAAAAGCAAAAGATATGTTTTACAACGCTAGATGACATCAAAAAACAGAAAGGAGCAAGAAGAACAAGAAAAACACTTTAAACTAGTACTTATTTTATGTTTACAATCATTTCCTTTTGCAACATTTGTAGATAGTTTTTGATTAGAAGTTTAGTTTTTGGTATTATCGTGCACAGATTTTGGTTTATTAATTTTAATATTATTTGGTTTTAGGTTTTCTCATGTTTATTATTGTTTTTTTATTGTACAAAAAGTTGAAAACAAAACAACTAGTTATAGGAAAATGCCTACATAGAAACACAATATACATGTGTGGCTAAAAGTTAGCCATAAGCCACACTTAAAAGCACAAAAATTCATGTGGCTTTACATAAACATTGGCCACACCATTGTCATTTTATCTTTTTGTGTCACAAAATCATAGTAAACGCTATGTGTGACCAAAGATTAAACAATAGTCACACAGTAAAATTACAAATTTTCATGTGGCTTTGCATAATTACTAGTAACATTATCGTCACTTTTTTTTTTATTTTTCCGTGACGAAATGTTAGCAATTGTCATGGGTAAAAAAAGATTATGTGTGACCAAAGGTGAGACAATAATCACATTTAAAATTACAAAATTTCATGTGGCTTTACTTGATCATTAGTCACACCATCGCCATTCTGTTTATTTTGGTGTGACGAAATATTAGCAAACGCCATGGGTAAAAAATATTATGTGTGACTAAAGATTACAAAATAGCCACACTTAGAAAGAAAAAAAAATCATGTGGCTTTACATAACTTTTAGCCATAGCATCCTTATTTTATTTTTTTATGTGACAGAATGATAGCTTCTGTAATGCACAAAATGAATTTGTGTGGCCAAAGGTTAGCACACATAAAATCATAAAGTTTTATGTGGCTTTACATAATCATTAGCCACATTATCCTTACTTTATGTGACGAAATGATAGCAAATGTCATGAGAAAAGTAAATTATAAGTGACCAAATGTTAGTCATTGCCACACTTAAAACCACAAAACTTCATGTAGCTTTACATAAACATTAGCCACACTATCATAACTTTATTACTTTTGTGTGACGGAATAATAACATATGTCATGTGAAAAAAAAATGTGTGACCAAAGGTTAAACAATAGTCACACTTAGAATTACAAAATTTTATGTGTGACAAAAGGTTAGACAATAGTCATATATAAAATTACAAAGTTGTTTTTAGTGTCTAGAAATATTTTTTAGCCACACTTATAGTAAACTGATGTGATTAAATAATAAAACGATCACACTTACAGTGAGTTCATGTGGCTGTTACTACCATTTAGTCTTACTTAATAAATGGAATGCTTAATTACAACAACTCATTTTGCCACATTTTTTTTAATTGATGTGGCTAAAACAAACTTTTAAGTGACTATATAACAGAAACAACCACATTTACAATAAATTCATGTGGCTGTTGTTACCCTTTAGCCACACTTATTGTATA
Source organism: Helianthus annuus (assembly GCF_002127325.2). Taxonomy (NCBI): domain Eukaryota; kingdom Viridiplantae; phylum Streptophyta; class Magnoliopsida; order Asterales; family Asteraceae; genus Helianthus; species Helianthus annuus. Next base: position 141,452,759 of record NC_035438.2, on the reverse strand, counting down.
GAATGTCTGATTTCCAGCAAGAGATAGTGGTACCCTTTAGCCACACTTTATAGTTGCTAAGGCCACTAAACTTGAATGTGGCCGTATGATACCTATCATGATTTGACCTTTGGTCACACTTGAGTTGAAAAAAAAAAGTGTGACAAAAGGTGTATGGTCACTCTTTTTTGTGTGGCCGTAAGCCTTTTTTGGCGTAGTGGCAAGGGTGTTCTCAAATAATGGTTTCCTAGATGTTTGAAAACCGACAAAGAACGACAAATGTCCACAGTGCTGCTTCTTTGGACATTTATCGGTCTTCAAACATCTTGGAAGCATTATTTGAAAACACCCCTGAATTTATCGAGGCTATAGAATGAGATCCGCTACTGTTGGCTAATCATCTTTCAATCACATTTTCCCTAAATTTATCAATTGTGTTTTTCATACCTCCCAAAGCCACCTATCCGCCTACAAAGAGATCGAAAAAGCTTGAAGTATAACCTGTACTTAATTATATGGCACCGGGTTTTCACTGATTCAAGAATCTCAACATCAGCTAACAACAAAGAACCAATTTACAAACATCTTAATAGCAATCCATAATTCAGATTATTAACTTCTGAATGCACTAACCGGTTTTTCCTGAAGAATTGTTGTCCAGTCTATGTAATGTGGTGTCAATTGTACTGTTATTCCGCTTCGTCGCTGTATTAACACATTAAAATCTTAAAACATAAAAACAAACAAAATGTTCCAAAAAAAAAACAAAACACAAATAGTTAGTTATATGCTACCAACCTTGAAGTGTTGCACCGCAGCCTCCACATGTGTACACCGGTTTGTTGCTTATCAAACTAACTGTCATCGTAATCAACAAATTGCTATTATCATGAAAACACATTTAAGAGAAAAGTTAAATGAATGAAAAACAAACAAACAACAATGAATCTATAAACATCATCCAGATTGCCTTCATTGAATCTATAAACATCATCTACAACAACCCAAAAATCATCACCACAAACAATACCAACCAAAAAAGATACAGCTATATATGACCAATCACGACTAAGAACAAACAGACCAAGAACATCTTCAACGATGGTAAAAGTACCTTATCTTTCAGAGTGAACAACAATAAAGAATTGAGACTAACCGCCCTGATCTGTAGGAGAATGTGACAAATTCACAGGAAGCAGGTCCAAACGTCAATTTATATGACCGATCTACAAACGAAAAAATGGAAAACTTACCAGCGTCCTGAAATACAGCTAAATACGCATCTCAAACCAACAAAACTCCATTTTCTTGTATAGATGTGACAAGGATTATACACGATTCCTTTTCAAAACCTTAATCAACAACACAGCATCGGCGAAGGTCATTCATGGTGAACTTATAAAACATTTGTATTGTCATAATGCCAGGCTCAGATTGTGCATAAAGATGACAACACCATGGCTGCAAGAGAGGTTGCATGAACAACTGCCATCCTACAACCTTGCCATACCATAATGCTATCTTCATTCAATTTTTACTCAGATCTACAAAATCATCATAGCCTCATCTTGAAAGTACAAGAAAAATGCACTTTACAAAATGCATTAGGAGATGAAATGGGCATTTAATTCACCTGTGAGAAGTAATCATATCTGAAGTCTCTCTTTCTTCTTCATGCTTTCTTCTCATAATAATAATAATAATAATGATAATAATAATAATAATAATAATAATAATAATAATAATAATAATAATAATAATAATAATAATAATAATAGAATGTTATATTATATATTACAATTAAAAAACAGGATTATGATATCAGCATGTACATGTGGCATAGCTTAGGAGTTGACACGTAGGCAGATTTACATCATGAGTAACTCTCTTATTATAGATAGTATAAATATAAATAGATTATTTAGATAAAAGTTGGATTTATGACATCAGCATGGACAATGTGGCATATCTCAAGGGTTGACACGTAAGCAAAGTGAGGTCACTTTACTTACGTGTCAATCATTGAGATATGCCACATTGTCCATACTGATGTCATAAATCCGATTTAATCTATATAATATTGTATATAATAATAGTGTCTCGGTAGCAACATCACATACAGTGGGTGTAATTCAGCAAGATCTGTTGGTAAAACCACCATAGCCACACAACCACATGAAAACAAAACACAGCTAAATAGGAAAACTTACCAGCGTCCTCAGATACAGCTAAATAGACATCTCAGACCAACCAAACTCCCTTTTCTTGTATAGATGCGACAACGATTATACACAATCCATTTTCAAAACCTTAATCAACAACACATCGTTAGTGAAGGTCATTCATGGTGAACTTGCAAAACATTCGTATTGTCAGAATGACAGGCTCAGATTATGCATAAAGATGACAACACCATGGCTGCAAGAGAGGTTGCAAGAAGAATTGCCATCCTACAACCTTGCCATACCATAATGCTATCTTCATTCAATTTTTAATCAGATCTACAAAATCATTATAGCCTCATGTTGAAAGGACAAGAAAAACACCATAGTTTTAGTCTCAGGTGAGAAGCATCTCATCAACATCATTGACTGAATATCCCTTAACTGACATCGATCTCAAAATCATCAACCGAACATCTATAATCTATATAATAATCTATAATAAGAGATGAGAAGCTGATGTCGTTTTGATGAATATCCCTTAGGTGACATCGATCTCATCATCATCAACCGATCATCGATTAATTCAGATTTATGACATGACCATGAACAATGTGAGGTCATCTTCTAAACTCTTATTATATAGATATAAATATAGATATCGATATTAAATAACCTGAGATCCAGTAAGAAGAGTTCGACTTGCAGAAATCAACATTTATTCCTGTTTTGGTCAAAAATTACCGAAGCAATTAAGTGATCAAATTAGTTAAGTGAGGTAGTGTGCTAAGAGAATGTGTTCAAAAATATGTCAATTGAGTTATTTGCAAAAACAGTTTCAGGATGCGGCTCAGGATATAGAGTCGTATCTGTGATCAAACAATGAGCAAAAAAGTAAAGTAAATGACACGAGATGTACGAGGAAAGCCCTTGATCAATCTAGATCGCCGGCATAAAACCTCGGGAGCTGACAATCGCAGCTGCCTTGTTCTTCTATTACTTCCAATATCAGTATACAGTGCAGGATGTGGTGCGGATCGACTAAGTGTTACAACGAAATTTGAATACAAGTGTTTTGTTTGCAATGAGCTAGAAAGTGAAAGTATGCGAGAGTGTTAGTGGAGATCGTGTGCCTTAAACTGATCCGCCCCCATCTACTTATAGTAAAGATAAAATAACAAACTATCCTAAACTTCCGGGATCCACCGAATATTCCTTCATCGAACGTTGTAGACCTGGTCTTTCGGGCTCAACGTCTCTCCTTCAACAAACTCGTCCGAGTCCTGAGGAGAAGAAGTCCTCTTGACCGTTAGCAAGTCTCAGCCTTTAACCTGCACGTGGTTAATTAATAAACCTCAGGATATCGCCCAAGATGTTAGCAATATCCTCTTCCAGCATCCTGGTCACAAATAAACAAACAAAGGCACGATATTGGTCAGGATATGTATGCTTAGAAAATGAGCCATAACAATTGTCCCCAAATATATCGGTTGGTATACCAATCCAATGGTTATATTTCAAAAATCTTATCCCATAACTCAAGGCATTTAAAACGAAGCGACGGTCAAGATCACATCGTAACTTCCAACGCGTTTTTTACTCAATGGAGATCCACGATGCCCCTATATCTTCTCTTTTCTTGTTTGAAAAGCAGATATCTTCAACAGAACCCTTAGGTAATTTCTCCATTTCTGATTTTCTTCCTGTCAATTTACTTCACCTTACTTGCAATGGATGCCGAGACCTTCACCCAGCAGAATCTCCTTAAAAATCCCGAAAAGGAGATCTGTGCTTTTGACAACGCAGACATTGCAGCTTTAAGAGCTTCCGGCGCTTTCCCTGATAACACGGTCTTCAGACCATTCGATCGGTCAATCCAATCGGATGTTTCTTCCACTGAATGGGTTTGTTTTCCAGCATATCCCTTTTCACTAGGTCTTCGATACCCCTTTCCTGAATTCATGATGCAATTCTTTCGAACCACCGGCATCTCTTTTGCCCAAACCATGCCCATGGTTTGGAGAGTACTAATTGTACTTAACCAAATCAAAAATCTCCATTGTTCCGACCTTCGCATCGAGGATTTGCCTATTGCTTATCGCCTCCGATCCCACGGCTCTAGCCGATTCTTGCTCTTCTCGACATCCAGCAAACCCTTGATTCTCAAGGCCACCAAAAACGAAGACGGATGGCAGCGCAAATTTTTCTTTGTCAAACGAGACTCCATTGCTGAGGGTGCCAGCCTTCCGGTGGAGTGGCTAACCACCGGTAGGATCATAAATATCCTCATAGACCATTTGATTGTTATCTTCTATTAATACCCTTCTTTTTGATCTTTATGCAGTGAACTTCAAGGAAGTTGCTCCCCCTACCACTGAGTCAGAAGAGAGAATCAATACTGTTTACCGGTTACCTGCAATAGACAGGACTTTCACCACACACGTCCCGAGTTCCAGCCAATACTCATCATCCGAGATGTCTGGTAAGAATTTCTTTCAAAATAATTAGTCGCAACAGTATAATGATAAGATAAAGAGTAAAACTTTTCCCTTTATGCAGCACCAGCTAAGATCCCTGAAGTCTTTGATCTTGATGAATTGGACAGCTATTCTGACCAGATCCAGGTCAAGAAAGAACCTAGCCCCAAGACCACAGCTACATCCAAACCCAGCATCTCCAAAGCCATCATCATTCCTAAACCTTCACCGGCTACCAAACCCCGGAGTTCAAGTTCCCGCAAAAGGAAAGAACCTGATTCCCCTGCCATTTCTGACACATTTCCTTACGAGAAGCACGGGTTCATTGAAGCTAGCGGGTTTATGACTTCTTTTCTTAACCAGGTCAGTATTCTCATATCATATCCTGCAATTTACATTATTATCAAAGATTTATCAATATTAATACCTATCGTCTTACCTTTGTAGGGTCTTGAGCGCTTGGTTAACTTATATCAAGAATCCTGCAAGCTCAACAAGACACTTGAATCTAAACTAAAGGAAGCAGAAATCACAATCTCCGACCAAGGTATGATTGCGGCCGCCAAATCTCGTCATTACGAGCAGAAATACAAAGCTTTGACCCAAGAACACCAAGTTGCTCTCAACAAAGCTACTCTTCAAGCCCAGGCTGATCTGGAAGCCGCCCATGTGCAGTATGAACAGGATATGGTCAGCTACCGGGAAAGCCTCAAAAGTTCCGTCGTCATTTCTCTCCTCCAAGCCAGGTTGAAGATGGCTCATGAAGCCAAAACATTAGGTTTCGACTGCCCTTCTTGGGATGTTGGTGCTTGGGAGACCAAGCTAAAGAACCTTGGCGGTACCTCTTCCAAATCAACTGTCGATGAACCTTCCAAAACAGTCGAAAAAGCAACCGATGTTGAGAAGGATACTGAGGCGGATCCCAAGACGGATGTTGCTGAAACCACTATGGACCAAGAAGGCACTACCCCCTAGAGCTTATTTCCTTTGAATTATTCGAGCAATTTTATGTTTTTATGAACAATTTATATTTCTGTATCTAAACAATTTGATAGCCGAAGGTGGATGGGTCCTGGGTTTCAGGATGAAACCTTCGGTTATCAACCAGTATTGATTGCTTCAAGAATAATTTCATATTTTTATATTTCTAAGTATAAATCTTAGCTTTGCAAAAAATTTCATACTGTTATTTTATAAAATATCCTGATCAGCGTGCTCAGCGATATACTGTAAAAACCTTTTATTAGATAGAACTTCCCAACATTCCTTCAACTTCGTAAAAATTTCTTTAGAAAGTGAAAAACAGTCTATCTTTTCAAAACCAAGTTTTGATAATATTTAAAGTTCCAAACTAATACTAACTTCAAACACCTTACTCAAATATTCTGAAAAGGACTTTAAGAATATATCAGGATACTTACCATAATGTTGCTAAAAACTTAGACGATGTTTACAAAGGAAAGATCATACCAGAAATAGGGTATAAACCTATTACCAAACTTCAATCCCTTTGCAACTCTTCCAACAAAGGCGTCCCCTGTGCAAGGTACTTAGTGCATTAGTTCTGAGCCTGATCCTTTTAGCTTTACACCACCACCTTGGTGGGAATGTCCCCTGTGTACAATGCCTTCAAATACTTTAGAAATCTTCTGAATGTCAGTTTCTATTGTATAGGCAATTTTTTACGTCCCAAGGGCAAAACCCAAGGATGTACTGGAGATAAATCCCTTGTATCCTGGGGAAAATCCCAAATTTTCACGCGCTACAGGCGGGAGTGTATAAACTCCAAGACTTAGAAAGGTGAAAACCTTTAAACCTAAACCTTAGAGAGTATGAAAATACCCTTTCGTGAGAGAGGGTGATCAATCCTCATATACCTTTAGGATTCAGGATATAGCCAACAGTAACGAAATTGTCAGTCACTTTTACATGGACTGGTCCCGCCACCTTGAACTATCCCTGAATAACTTGCGCTCTAGGCGGGGTGTTTAAACCCAATTCGGAAGAAAGGTGAATACCTTTAAACCTGTGAAGGGATCAGTATCCCTTAAACGTGAGAGAGGGGGCCAATCCTCTAATCTTTCGAGTTATCCTGAGTACATATCCTGGAGTTGAATCCTGAAACATATCTTGCAAAACAATTGTAAACTAAGGTGGGTGTTAGCTTGGCTAACACCCCTCCGATGCTTAAGTCAGTATTGGGTTACAAAGAACAAATTAAACCAAACATATTTAAAAAAGGTAGAATTCATACCATCCTGAGTTAGAAATTAAATTCTAAACTCACTTGAAATAAAGCTTAAGGTGTATAGCATTCCAAGACCTCGGTAGCATATCCCCCTCCATATTCTTGAGTCTGTATGCTCCTTTCCCTGCTTCTGATTCAACTTCGTATGGTCCTTCCCATTTTGGAGCTAACTTGCCATCGGCAGGATTAGTAGTATTCTGAAAAGCCTTTCTTAGCACCCAATCTCCAACCTTAAATCTTCTGGTCCTAATATTCTTGTTATATGCCCTGGATATTCTCTGTTGATACGCTGCCATCCTTAGCCTTGTCGTATCTCTCTTCTCATCTACAGTGTCTAAATCCTGACTCAAGGCTTCAGGATTCTGCTCAGGATCACTTAGGGTAGATCTTGCAGTGGGTATTGTCATTTCCGTCGGAATCATTGCTTCTGCTCCAAATACCAAGGAAAATGGGGTTTGGCCTGCTGCATTCTTTACCGTTGTCCTATCAGCCCATAAAACAAAGGGTAATTCTTCTGCCCATCTTCCTTTTTTGGCTCCAAGCCTTTTCTTTAAGTTATTGACAATTATCTTGTTTGAGGATTCTGCTTATCCATTCGCTTGAGGATGTACTGGAGTAGATGTTACCATTTTGATTCCCCAACTCTTGCAAAAGTCAGTAGTTCTCTTGCTTATAATCTGAGAACCATTGTCATAGATTATTTCGGCTGGTACTCCGAATCTGGTCAGGATATTCCTCTTTATGAAGGATACTACTTCTTGGTCTCTAACTTGAACAAAGTCTTCCGCTTCGACCCACTTAGAGAAATAGTCCGTCATTGCTAGCATAGAAACTTTTCCTCCCGGGGCTTTTGGTAGCTTTCCCACTATATTCATACCCCACTTCATAAATGGCCAAGGGGAAACAATAGGATATAATGGTTCAGCAGATTGATGCAGTATGTTACTATGTCTCTGACATACGTCACATCTTCGAGCATATTCTGCGGCATCTTTTCTCATTGTTGGCCAATAATATCCTGTCCTTAATACTTTTGAGAATAACGACCTGCCCCCAGTATGGTTACCACAATCCCCTTCATGTATATCCTAAAGTACTTCTTTGGCTTCAGGACCCTCCAAGCACCTCAAATACAGTCCTGCAAGAGATTTCTTGTATAAAACATTGTTTATAATAGTGAATCGTGATACCTTCATCCTAAATGCCTTAGGATTTTCATCTCCGGGGATATGTCCTTCCTTGAGATATCTCATGATTTGAGTCGTCCAGGATTTAGGATCCTTTTCAGGATACTCCGCTCCAGGATCCTGAATACCTGCTACTTCTTCTTCCTGAGGATTCGTTGCAGGATACAAGATATGTAATATTGGTATTTGGGTCCCTTCAGGTATCCTGATCGATGATCCCAAATTTGCTAAGGTATCCGCTTCAGCGTTATCCTCCCTTGGTACCTGTTCAAGTATAAAAACATCGAAATATCCTGCTAATTTTTTGAGAATATCGAGATATTCGATTAATTTCTCACCCTTAACTGCATAGGATCCATTAAAATGGTTAGTAATTAACAAAGAGTCAACATATACTTGCAAATTTTTGATACTCATACTCTTAGCCAATTCTAATCCTGCAATTAAAGCTTCATATTCTGCCTCATTGTTAGTAGCAGGAAATTCACACCTAATAGCCTGGGGTAATATGTCCCCCTGTGGCGATTTTAGTAGTATTCCTAATCCTACTCCTCTTACATTAGATGCACCATCATTATATAATGTCCAGGATCCTGAGGATTCTCCTAACTGTTGAACTTCTAGGTCTACCTCGTCCTGAATGTCACTACTAAAATCATCCACAAAGTCAGCTAAAGCCTGAGACTTTATGGCATTTCTAGGTTCATATACTAAATCATAAGCACTCAACTTTACTGACCACTTGGCCATCCTGCCCGACATCTCTGGTTTCCTAAGCACATTTTTGACAGGATAATTTGTCTTAACATGTATCCTATGTGTCTCGAAATAATGTCTAAGCTTCGTTGATGCCATGACCAATGCTAGTATTAATTTTTCTAAGTGAGAGTACCTAGTTTCAGCATCTAATAAACTTTTACTAACATAATAAACAGGATATTGCTGACCTTCATGGTCTTTTATAAGAACGGCACTTACAGCATTCCCTGATACAGCAAGGTATAGGGATAGTGGTTCACCATTTTCAGGCTTCATCAATAGAGGTGCGGTTGAGAGATATCGTTTCAAATCCTGCAGGGCTGCTTCATGCTTCTCCCCCCATTCGAATCTTTTGTTCTTCTTCAGGATATCATAAAAGTCTTTGCATTTCTCTGAGGATCTTGAGATAAACCTGTTTAAAGCTGCTACTCGGCCTGTCAATCTTTGTACGTCCTTCATGTTTGAGGGTGATTTTATATCCAGGATAGCTTTGATTTGCTCTGGGCTTGCTTCTATCCCCCTTTTTGTCACCATATATCCAAGAAACTTTCCTGCCCCCACTCCGAAATGGCATTTAGCAGGATTCAGCTTCATGTTGTATTGATCCAGGATATCAAACGCTCCCTTGATATCCTGGAGGTGATCCTCAGCCTTTTTAGATTTCACCACCATATCATCGATATATACCTCCATGGTGTCCCCCAGTTTGTCTTTGAACATCATGTTTACCAATCTTTGGTATGTTGCACCTGCATTTTTCAAACTAAAAGGCATGGCTGTATAACAATAAATACCTGTTGGTGTCATGAAGGCAGTATCCTCCTGGTCAGAAGGCTCCATTTGGATCTGTTGAAATCCTGAAGATGCGTCCATGAAAGTCAGCATTTCATGCCCGGCAGTGGCATCTACCATTGCATCAATGTGGGGAAGAGGAAATGGGTCTTTAGGACAGGCTTTGTTCAAGTCTGTGTAGTCTACACAAACTCTCCATTTCCCATTTTTCTTTTGTACTACAACCACGTTTGCTAGCCATCTTGGGAACTTAACCTCTCTGATCATTCTGGACTTTAATAGTCTTTCAACTTCCTCCTGGATAATAGTGTTCCGCTCAGGAGCAAACTTCCTTCTTTTTTGTTGCACAGGCTTGAATGATTTATCAATTCCAAGCTTGTGAGTGATAATATCTTTGGATATGCCTATCATATCCTCATGCTTCCATGCAAACATTGACATCCTGCATTTCAAAAAGTTAATTAATTGTTCTTCAATATCCTGAGGGATATTGGTTCCCACGAGCACCGAAATATCGGGATTATCCTGGTCTAGGATAATTTTCTTCACATCCTGCTCCGGATCCTCCACGATATCCTGGGCCCGCGTCTTTAATTGCTATGCTGCACTAGGTTTGGTTGAGGATTTCATCGAGGATGAGTAGCATTCTTTCGCCTCCTGCTGATCACTATCAACTTTGACAACTCCCCAAGGGGTAGGTATCTTGATGCATTGGTGATATGTTGATAGTACGACCTTCATATCGTGAATCCACGGTCTTCCCAGTATGATGTTATAGCGGGATAGAGAATCCATCACATAGAAACGTTGTATCGAGTTGACTCCTTCAACGTATATTGGCAACTTTATCTCTCCCACTGTGTTTCTAGCCTCTCCACTGAACCCAACAAGCACGGTAGACTTTGAAGTGATATCCATTGGAGATACATTCATTCTCTTCAGAGTTTCTAGTTGGATTATGTTGACGGAGCTGCCATTATCAACCAGTATCCTGCGTACAAAATGGTTAGCCACATATAACGTTATTACCAGAGCATCATGGTGAGGATCCTGGACAGTATCCCTGTCATCTGCATCAAAAGTGATCACTTTGTCAGTTGTGAGGATAGTCATCCTGACAGGTTTGTCTCCCCTTTCGGCCTTAGCTTCCTTTGCATGTCTCTTTGCTGCCGAATACGAAGTCCCACAAATGTCGGATCCTCCCGAAATGAAGTTGATTATCTTGGCATCCGCGGGAGGTGATGCTGCTCACTCAGGATCCTTCTCAGTATCCTGACCTTTATTCTTCTTTCTTCCTAAGAGATCTTTCAGATATCCCTTGCTTAGAAGATAGCTTATTTCTTTCCTTAGAGCAATGCAATCCTCAGTTACATGTCCGAAATCTTCGTGGAAAGCACACCATTTTGACTTATCTTTCCAGTTAGCCTTTTGTTGATTCTTTCGAGGCCACCTAGCCTTGTCTCCTAGACCCTGCATGGCATACATCAATTCGGGAATGTTAACAGAAAAGCAATATTCAGACAACTCAGGATACTCTTCAGGATTCTCATCTTCGACAGCATTCACTCTCTTGTTTTCATTTCTACCATATGGCTTAGGCTGATATGACTTGAATGAGGATTCTGACTTCCTGTTAGTTGACTCATAAGTGTTAGATGAGTTCATCCTTTCTTGTATCTTCCTGTTGTTTTGGTAAAAAATCACACAAGGATAATGCAACCAAACTCTTTGTAAACGGGGAATGATGCTTGGTATGATGAACAAAGATAAGGATCACTTAAATGAAAATTGCACAAGTGACACAAGGATTTATACGAGGAAAAAGCCCTTGATCAATGAATGATCTCCGGCATAAAAAACCTCGGGTGATGGAAACTACCGATCACCAAACTTCAATATAACAAACAATGTTTACAACTTCGGATGGTAACGAGCTAGGTACAAGGATCACTATAGTATCGTATGCTAGAGCGTGTGAGAAATGTGTTGTGTTTTCCAAATGCTGAAGAATGCCCTTTATATAAGTGTGTGTGGTCGTATTTTAGGCAAATCACCTAACTACTAGCTCGTTACCCCTTTAGGAATAGAAGTAAATTTAGCCTAACTAATTGCCCGTAAATTGTGCTAAGTTTCCATATTCTTCATAACGTCTATTCTTGGTTATGCATGTGCGAAATCAGCGTGACAGATTCCTTGATAACGTTGCTAAGACCAGATCCAACTCGTAATTCCTGCAAAACAATATTAAATTCAAAGAGAGTAATCGTTAGTATGAGGATCCTTAGGATGATCCATGATCCTGATCCTGAAGCTCTTCTGAGGATCACTATCTGCCAAAGAAACAAGGATCACTTGTTAGGATATTATGTAAGGATCATAGGTCATTAAAATCCTGCCCTAACAATTGCCCCCAAAATATAAGGAGTAATTATGTAATATTAACGAGTTATATTTTGCCGAATCTTATCTATAACTAACTCAACGGATATATAGCCGTTAAGAATGAACTATCCGTTGCGATCTGACGTCATGGAGATGACAGCCCTGCACAAATCATCATTATAAATAGAAATAGGGATAGGATCGTTTGCATTTAAATTCAAGAACTCTTCCCTTTATAATCGCGACCAGAGGATTGAACAGGTATTCCCCTTTATCTTCTCTCTTGCTTGCTCTGTTTTTCTTTCTCTTTCCATCCTTCTGTAAAAAATGTTGCTCCGGAACTCTCCTAGCAAGGATCCTAAGAAGGACAGTCCCTTGAAGGGTCAAGGGATCATCAAGGATTCTCCCACCGAGAGGTGTTGTTTTACTGATCCTCAAATTGACAAGATCCGTCATTGTTTTCCGGCGAACACCCTCTTTAAATCTTTTAACCCTACCGCTCTGAGCGATTATATCTCTGAGACTTGGGTAGCTTTCCCGGTCACTCCTTTTATGATAGGATACTCGTATCCTTTCCCTCAGTTCACCGAATCCTTTTTCTCCCTCACCGGCATCTGCTATATCCAGGCTATGCCGATGATCTGGAGGGTTTTATACACCCTTGAAAGGATCATCGAACAAGAAGGAATTGATCTTGGTATGGCGGAGCTGGCTGAGATGTATGATCTCACAACTTTTGGATCCCACCGATACTTGTTCAAACGAAAGGCTGGAGAAGAGCACCCTGTTCTCAAAGTTACCAAAAATGACATGAACTGGAAGCGGCGGTTCTTTTTTGTGAGGAGAGATACCATCCCTGATGGGAAGGATTTGCCCAAGAAGTGGGCTACTCATGGTAGGATAGAGGATCCTGGAAGGATCACCATAGAACTTATTCCTTAGCATAAGGATCACTGACTTTTTTTTTTCTGTTTCCTTATTGTGCAGCTATATCCATTTCTCATCTTAGGTTAACTCCTGCTGCAAAAGAGAGACTCCTGGCCTTTAAGAAGCTTGATCCTGAAATAAGAACTTTCCAGGTTACCACCCAGGATTCTCAGGAAGTATCCTCTGCCTCTGCCACAATGTCAAGTAAGTATCCTTATTAAGAAGTAATTCTATGTGGGAATTCGAATTAACTTAAAATACTTATCTTATTTTGGTTGTGTAGGTGTTGGAAAATCCTCTAAGTCTGCTTCGAAGTTCGGCATTGATGATCTTACTAATGTCAAATCCGCAAGGAAGAAGACTCCTGCTGCAAGCCCAACTGCTTCAGCCTCTAAAGCACCTATCAGGGGAAAAGGAAGCAAGAAGAGAAAGGCCTCTGAGGATTTGCAAGGTCTGCCCCTGCTTCGCCAACAGTGTCTGGATTACATCAGCGAGGTAAGGATCACTGTCCTGCTTGTGTATCCTGCTGGTCTAAGGATCACTTGGTTTCTGACATTATTCCTTGTCTTCCTTGTAGAAATTTGCTGAAGTAGAGACATATGTTGGCCATGTTGAGGATCAGGATCGCCAGATTGCTGACCTTCAACAGGTTGGGGTGTTGAAGGATCTCAAGATAGCCGATCTTCAGAAGGAGCTCCAGGCCACCAAGAATGATGCTGCCAAGATGCTGATCAACTTTGACTATGAGAAGCACGAGATCACCCAGGATGCCATGGTCTCTGCCGCGATAACTATGTACAAGATCCAGCTGCAAATGGCCATGGAAGCTCAGGATCCTGCTTTTGACAAGAGCACCTGGGATGTCGAAGGCTGGAAGGCTAGGCTGGCTGAACTGGAGGATGACAAGGAGGCTGAGGAGATCCCGATGCTTGAGGGTGGAGACGTTGGCAAGGATCAGGGTGGAGAGGCAAGTGGAGCCGGTGGTGATGGTGCAGCGAAGGATTGAGCTGCAGGATTGGGCAATGATGGAAATTTCGAGACTTAGCCGGAGCCCAATTTTTTTGTTTGGTGTTTTTTTGTGGTTGTGATGTTTTAAAACAATTATGGTCTGTATTTGAACAATAGGTTTAGGGTTGAGGATCTAGGATCCTGTGAACAATAGGTAGGATTACATATGGTGGAGGGATCCTCTGTTTGGGAGATGAAGCCATTGTGATCCTGCCGCCTTTAATTTCCTGCACTTGCTATGACCGCATGAACAATGGACACCCTTTGCCAACCCATGTGGACGGGCCACATTTTGCTGGTAGAAATGTGGGTTGGCAATTTTGACAACTTTGAAGGGTTTAAACTTTTGTTAATAAAATAACTCTAATCTTTTTGGCTTATCTTGTGTTGTTATCCTTGTTTATCCTTTTAATTTCCAATTGTTTTGATATATATTTGTCTGAGTAAGAAAAGTTCAGCAAATTATGTTTAAGAAATTTAGGATACGATCCAGGATCAAGTATCCTATAGTTGAAAGCTTCCAAAAAGTAGTTCATTTTAAGGATCATAGGTTCAGTTGTCAAGGTCTAAGGGTTATTCAAATGAATAATGAATGAAATTAAAAATAGTTAAGGATCATACCTGAGGATCCGAGTTAGGATCCTAATCTTTGATCAGGATAACCATAAGGAAAACTTTAATGGATAATAAGGATTGGGGATCCTTAATTGTTTAACTTCGAAAACCTGAAAAATAGAATATAACTTGGGACTAAGCCAATATAAAAGATAAGTTAGTAACTGGGGACAAGCCCAAAGGATAACTGGGGACAAGCCCAAGGATAACTGGGGACAAGCCCAAGGATCGTGTGTAAACTGGAGTATGGCCCTCACTGGCGACTATCCAAACTTAGTGACATGAAAATGCCAAAACCTTAGCTAACGTGAAAACGTTAGAAACCTTAGGAACGGATGTATGGTACGTCTACCATTATACGTAGGATCCTAGGTATAGCCAGTACGATGGAATTATCAGCCCCTAAAGCGAGTACTGGTCCCAAAGACGTGAACTATACCAGGATCATCGTGCGCTACAGGCGAAACTGGGGACAAGCCCAAGGATAACTGGGGACAAGCCCAAATAACTGGGGTTGAACCCAAGGATCTGAGTTGCTTCTGAAGATTGTCGACAATATGCTAAGGATACCTGGGCTATCAGAACTCAAAATCTCGTGAGAGAAGGATGAAGGATACATGATCCTTATCCTTAAATAAGAAAATATGTAAATAAGAGTTCAAGCTTAGGACATTACCAGAGTAAGGATCATTGATGCTTTAGGGATCCTTGAAGGATACTTCCAATGTAAGGATCATATATGCCAGAAGTATCCTGCTCACATGAAATATTTCTTCAAGTGGACAGCATTCCAGGCTCTTGGTAACAAATTACCCTCCATTGTCAGCAGTCTATATGCCCCCTTTCCTGCTCCGGCTTCGATCAATAAGGGCCTTCCCATTTTGGTGCCAATTTCCCATCAGCAGGATTGGTGGTATTCTGGAATGCTTTTCTCAATACCATATCCCCAACTTGGAATTTCCTTATCCTGACATTTTTGTTGTAAGCACCAGCCATTCTTTGTTGGTAGCTAGCCATCCTTATCCTAGCCAGATCCCTGATTTCCTCAATAGTATCCAAGTCTTGAGCCAGGTTTGCATCATTCTCCTCAGGATCACGGGTACTTGTTCTAGCAGTTGGAACCACCATTTCTGTTGGGATCACTGATTCTGCCCCAAACACCAAAGAGAAGGGTGTTTGACCAGTAGCATTCTTGGGAGTTGTCCTATCAGCCCAAAGCACATAAGGCAATTCCTCTGCCCATTTCCCCTTCTTGGATCCAAGTTTCTTCTTCAGATTGTTGATGATGATCTTGTTGGATGATTCTGCTTGTCCATTGGCTTATGGGTGGACTGGTGTTGATGTTATCATCTTAATCCCCCAGCTGTCACAAAAGTTAGTAGTCCTGCTCCCAATAAATTGGGAACCATTATCATATACAATTTCGGAAGGAATGCCAAATCTAGTTATAATATTTCTCTTAATAAAGGATATAACTTCCTTCTCTCTGACTTGGGCAAAAGCTTCAGCCTCTATCCACTTGGAGAAGTAGTCAGTCATAGCAAGCATGAATACTTTTCCACCAGGTGCTTTAGGGAGCTTGCCAACTGTATCCATCCCCCATCTCATGAATGGCCAAGAGGACGGTATAGGATGTAGAAATTCAGCTGGCTGATGAAGGACATTGCTGTGTCTTTGACAAGGATCACATTTCTTAGCATACTCCACAGCATCCCTTTTCATAGTTGGCCAGTAGTATCCTGTCCTTAAGATCCTTGAGAACAATGCCCTGCCCCCAGTGTGGTTTCCACAATCTCCTTCATGGAAATCTTTTAACACTTCTTGAACTTCTGGATCCTCGATACATCTTAAATATGGTCCTGCAAGAGATCGCTTATACAGCATGCTATTTAAGATTGTGAATTGAGATACCTTAATTCTGAAAGCCCTAGGATTTTCTCCCATAGGAATCTCTCCGTGTTGTAAGTATCTCATGATTGGTGAGATCCATGATCCTGAACAAGATTGAGTATCCTCACTAGGGATCATCGCAGAATCCTTTTATGGCCACCTGATTTTCAATAGCAGGAGCCAGGATGTGGATGATGGGGATACTTATATCCTCTGGGATCTTCAAAGATGATCCTAGATTGGCCAATGCATCAGCTTCTGTATTTTCTTCCTTTGGTACCTGTGTCAAACTGAAGGAAACAAAGGAGAGTGCCAATTCTTTGACTATCTCTAAATATTTGGTTAGTTTTTCACCTTTAACAGCATAGGATCCATTAAAGTGATTAGTGATTAACAATGAATCCACGTATACCTCAAGATACCTGATCCCCATATGCTTAGCAATTTGCAAACCAGCGATTAAGGCTTCATATTCAGCCTCATTATTAGTGGCTTGGAACTCACAAGCTATGGAGTGGGGTATTATGTCCCCCTGTGGCGATTTTAGTAGTATACCAAGCCCCGTGCCTTTAACATTTGAGGATCCGTCAGTATGTAGTATCCAAGGATCCTTGGTTTCATCCAGCCGCTGGACTTCCAATTCGGCTTCCATTTGTAAATCACTACTGAAATCAGCCACAAAGTCTGCTAATGCTTGGGATTTGATGGCTGTTCTAGGCTCATATCTTATATCATGGGCACTAAGCTTTACTGCCCACTTAGCCATCCTTCCGGACATCTCTGGTTTCCTGAGGACATTCTTAATTGGAAAATTAGTTCTAACAACAATAACATGGGTTTCAAAATAATGTCTTAGTTTGGTAGATGCCATAATTAGTGCAAGAATAAGTTTTTCAAGGTGTGAATACCTGGATTCAGCATCAAGTAAACTCTTACTTACATAATAGACAGGATATTGTGTACCTTCATGATCCTTAACAAGGACTGCACTTACTGCTTTTGAGGATACCGCAAGGTATAAGGATAACACATCTCCTTTTTCTGGTTTCATCAATGCTGGAGCTGAGGACATGTATTCTTTTAGGGCTTCTAAAGCATTCTCATGCTTTTCAGTCCATTCGAATTTCTTGTTCTTTCTTAGGATATCATAGAATTCTTTACACTTTTCTGAAGATTTGGATATAAATCTGTTTAGAACTGCTATCCTGCCTGTTAGCCTTTGCACATCCTTAGCGTTGGCAGGGGATTTGATATTTACTAATGCTTTGATTTGTTCCGGGCTTGCTTCAATGCCCCTCTGGGTTACCATATATCCTAAGAATTTACCTGCTTTAACACCAAAGTGACATTTTGAAGGATTAAGCTTCATGTTATAATTATCAAGGATATCAAATGCTTCCTCCAAGTCCCTTAGGTGATCCTCAGCTTTTTTGGATTTCACCACCATATCGTCTATGTACACTTCCATAGTTTGTCCAATTTGATTTTTGAACATCATATTCACCAGCCTTTGATATGTTGCACCTGCATTTCTTAATCCAAATGGCATAGCAATATAACAATATAAACCGGTTGGGGTCATAAAAGCCGTATCCTCTTGGTCAGATGGTTCCATCTGAATTTGTTGGAATCCAGATGATGCATCCATAAAGGTTAACAGTTCATGACCCGCCGTTGCATCCACCATGGAGTCAATGTGGGGTAATGGGAAAGGATCATTGGGACATGCCTTATTCAAATCAGTGAAATCGACACATACCCTCCACTTTCCATTTTTCTTTTGAACAACAACCACATTGGCCAGCCATTTCGGATACTTCACTTCTCTAATCATACCTGCTTGTAGTAATCTTTCTACCTCTTCCTGGATAATGGCGTTTCTTTCTGGTGCAAACTTCCTCCTTTTTTGATGGATTGGTTTAACTGACCTGTCAATGCCAAGTTTATGAGTGATAATATCCTTAGATATACCTGTCATATCCTCATGTTTCCATGCAAAGGTAGATTTTCTTCTTTTGAGGAAGGATACAATGTCTTCTTTCATTTGTCCAAGGATCCCTGATCCGATATAGATTTTGGATTCAGGATCATCAGGATCTAGGAGGATTTCGTCTACATCCTGCTCTCTTGCCTCCAAGACATCCCTTGGAGGATACTTTAATTGCTATTGCTCCCTCGATTTCGAGGCTGGTTTCATTGATGAGGTGTAACAATCCTTAGCCTCCTGCTGATCACTATCGATCTTGATTATTCCCCAAGGGCTAGGGAGCTTCACACATTGATGGTAAGTGGATAGGACTGCCTTCATATCGTGTATCCAGGGCCTGCCAAGGATAACATTACAACAAGACAAACAGTCAATAACACAGAATTTCTGATAATTATGTAATCCTTCCACGTAAATTGGGAGTTTGATGTCCCCCAGGGTTTTCTTAGTTTCGCCACTAAATCCCACAAGCACGGAGGATCTTGGTGTGATGTCTGATTCAGGAATACCCATTTTCTTCAGAACATCAAGTTGGATAATGCTTACCGAACTTCCTCCGTCAATAAGGATCCTGCGGACAAAATGGTTAGAAATAAAGAGAGTAATAACTAAACTATCATGATGAGGATCCTGGATGTTAATTCTATCATCCTCATCAAAGGTTATGATTTTTCCTTCCGAGACACTTGATGTTCGAATAGGTCTTTCTCCATTATCCATTTTAGCTTCCTTTGCATGCCTTTTAGCTGCTGAGAAGGATGTACCACAAATGTCTGATCCTCCGGAAATAAAGTTGATCACTTGCGCATCTGCCGGAGGGGCTGGAGCTTTTTCAGGGATCCTTTCAGGATCCTGAGTCCTTTGCTTTTTCCTTCCCAACAATTCTTTCAAATGCCCCTTGCTCAGCAGATATCCAATTTCCTTTCTTAATGCGATGCATTCCTCTGTCAAATGCCCAAAATCCTCATGGTATGCACACCACTTTGATTTATCTTTAGCTGCGGCAGGTTTGTCATTTTTTCTGGGCCATCTGGCTTTTTCTCCTAGATTCTGCATTGCAAGGATTAGTTCATGGTTATCAACGGAAAAACAGTATTCAGAAATCGGAGGATAATCCTCATCATCCTCTTCTTGGTCAACAGCATGCACATTCTGGTTGTCAGCTCTGTTATAGGATTTGAATTTGTTGCTTTTGAAAGAGGATCCTTGTCTCTCTTGTTTTGAGGATCCTACTTGTCTCTCCTGGATCCTCTTGTCATCCTCTAGCCGGATGAACCTGAGTGCCCGAGTCCTTACTTCGTCTAGGTTCCTGCATGGTGTCATAACAAGATCATCATAGAACAATGAATCCTTAAGCAATCCCATCTTGAAGGCCTCAACAGCTGTGGCCACATCCAAGTTGGGAATGTCCAAGGATTCTTTACTAAATTTGGTTATATAATCCCTTAATGATTCATTATGACCCTGAGTTATCCTATATAAATCACTAGTCAATCGTTCAAATTTTCTGCTACAAGAAAATTGATTATTGAATAAGTTAACTAAATTAGCAAACGAAGTAATAGAGTAAGGGGGAAGACTTAGCAGCCATTTAAGAGCTGATCCAGTAAGGGTGAATCCAAATCCCTTGCACAGGCATGCTTCCTTTAACCTTTCTGGAATTGGATTGATCTCCATCCTCTCCCTGTATTGTGCTATGTGTTCCTCAGGATCCGTTGTACCATCGTACAGCTTCATAGTAGGGATATGGAATCTTTTGGGTATCTCAGCATCACAAATTGGTGGTGCAAAACGAGATACCTTATGGCTTCCATCTGCAATCTCCGGGATAGGTTTGACTACCCCTGGAACACTTGATATCATATCCTTCAGTTTCTGCAGTTCTCTGGCCATAGCATGGTTGATACCTGTATCCTGCATGAATCCATGGTTAGTGGTAAGAGAATTATTAAAAGTGTTACCTCCCATCGGGTTCAGGTTAGGAACATTGGATGTGAATCCATATGGCTGGGATTCTGGGATGATGGAGGGACCAGTGGAAGCAATGGTCTGCATTGGAATAAAATCTCCTTGATGGACATCTGGACTTCCTGTTTGCAAATTCTTCAAGGATCCTGGTATCTGAAGGGATCCCTGAATATGGGATGATCCTGGAACAAAGGAGGATCCTTGAACCTGGGATGATCCTGGAACGAAGGAGGATCCTTGAACCTGGGATGATCCTGGAACGAAGGAGGATCCTGAGTTCATGAAGGATCCCATATGCTGAGTATAGGATCCTGCCGGTTGGAAATATGATCCTGATGCCTGAGTCACTATTGCTGGGCCGAAATGCAATCCTCTTGATCCATCCATATGTTGAATGTTTGGGACCTCTGATGGCTGAGAAGTAATCATCGGAGTATCAAAATTCAAAGATTTGGGCATCAGTGGGGAATGATCCTCTGCCGTTTTCTTTTGCCTTTTGAGATCTCTGATTTCTTTGAGGATCCTGTCATTAGTTTCATCCTGCTGCTGCATACGATCCCTCATCTGCAAAATCAAAGTAAATATATCACTAGTACTGGGAGCAGAAGAAGTTAGAGCAGAAGATGAAGGTTTAGAGAAGATAGGAGTTGGTCTCTTCTCAGCATTTTTCTGAGATCCAGCT